>NC_050467.1:30480889-30674395 GCF_013373865.1 Monomorium pharaonis | reverse complement strand
ATCGAACGTCCTATCAAACCTACAATCAAAGTATTTGTGGACAACTGTGTCTACAGTTTCTTCGAACGGTTGATGCATATGAATTTAAAGCTTGACAACGTGCTATTTAACTCAGTATTCGTTGGACGGTTTTTCAATCATGTCGCTAATACTTACGCTCACCGGAAAGAGCAACGTCCTCGCTACAACCTATTTTCCCGCCATAGATTTGAGCGATGACGATTATGAGCTCGGTCTCATGAATTTTGAGACTTACAACACAATTCCCAACGTAAATGCTTCGAATAATAAATTTTACTTTGACGAAGATGATGTGGAAATTACGATTCCCGAGGGATTGTATGAACTACAGGCTATAAATAAATTTTTGAAACGTACAATTCCACTGAAACGTCGGCAACATGCGATTAACGATGAGGATAAAAAAAAACATGATAACGACGGTGACGATGAAAATGATGATTTTCCGATAGTGCTCCGCGCTAATAACAATACGATGAGAAGCGAGATAAAGTGCGCTTACAGAATAAATTTTAGCAAGCCCAACAACATTGGATCGTTGCTAGGATTTTCTTTAGATCGTATATTACCACCGCATAAATGGTACAAATTGGACTTACCGATTAACATTATCAATGTAAATATTATCCGTGTAGAGTGTAACGTGACTTCAAGCGCATACAGTAACGATAAGCGCGTGCATACGATACACGAATTTTCTCCGAACGTTGCGCCAGGATATAAGATCTCGGAAACACCGTCGCAGATCATTTATCTACCGATCACCGCACGGAGCATTTCAGATTTGATGATACGCGTCGTCGACCAGCACGGACGATTGCTTGATTTTCGAGGTGAAGAAATTACCGTCAGATTGCACGTACGACGACTACGACGATAACGCATGTGTATGAGATGCTCATATTGAATGGACACGTGAGAGATAACATAACATTTACAAAACCAACATTTACAAACCCGACATTTAGTAGTAAATTTCAACCACCAAGAAAAAACGGTTGCATCGCGAAAAAGAAACTTACCGCGTCCAACGTTGCATTTCTACAATCTTTGGGATACGCTGTGCGACAATGACTAACATCTTAAACATCGAGGATGAGCCGATCTTTGACGATCGTATCGTTAAGATTGAAAATCACACGTACAATCCGTTCGCCAACACAACATTCGAATACAGCGATGAGATAAGAATACCTATACAACAGCAAGATTTATACACGTTACCGTCCGAAAGTTTTCTATACATCGAGGGAAAACTTACGATAAAAAAACCGGTTGCGGGATCTGATGTGACATTGGGGAATAATTGCGTCGCGTTCATGTTTGATGAGATTCGATATGAACTCAACGGTGTGGAGATTGATCGCAACAGAAACGTTGGAATAACCAGCGCGCTCAAGAATTATATTACTATGTCATCCGACAGAATTATGATTGCAAATAACGCTGGTTGGGAGCCGTGGAATTCTCCGAATGGATACTTTAATTTTTGCGTACCGCTCAATATGCTATTAGGATTTTGCGAAGATTATAGACGCGTGGTGATTAACGCCCGTCATGAGTTGATCTTGATACGCTCGCGCAACGATAATAATTGTCTAGTTGGCGATCCGGCGAGAGAACCTGAAATTGAATTATTCAAAGTACAGTGGCGAATGCCACACGTGCTGTTGAACGAGGTAAATAAACTGTCGATGCTGCGCGCTCTAGAAAGCGGGCGATACCTCAGCATGGCTTTTCGTTCGTGGGATCTGTACGAGTTTCCGCTATTACAACGCACAACTAAACATTCGTGGGCCATCAAGACCGCTACTCAGCTCGAGAAGCCGCGTTACGTCATCTTCGCTCTGCAGGCTGGTCGGAAGAATGTTATGCTCGATGACGCGAGCCGATTCGATCATTGCAAACTAATGAACGTAAAACTTTATCTAAACTCAGAATGTTATCCGTACGATGATATGAATCTGGATTTCGATAGAAACAGATGGGCAATTCTCTACGACACGTACACACGTTTTTGTAAAAATTATTATGGATACAATTATCTCGAGCCGAATCAAACTGTCACAAATTTTCGACATAAAGGTCCGTTTGTGATTATCGATTGCTCTCGACAAAATGAATCGATAAAGAGCGCAACCGTGGACGTGCGCTTAGAGTTTGAATGCAAAGAGAACGTGCCTGCGAGTACCACCGCGTACTGTCTCATCATACACGATCGAGTGGTTCAGTACAACCCGTTGACCAATGTTGTGCGCAAAATTACATAAACAACAAAGTGACGACGCCAGAAGACAATGAATCTCTAAACAAAATGGATATTATGCATGTCTTACGTTATCAGAACCATGTAAACAATTGTGCTTTACAAATGTATTAAAAAAATATATTTAATTGGTCTAACAATAAAAAAAATATATGTAAATTTTGTATTTTATTTTATCCTCCATATTTCCTATTTTCCATTTTATTAGTTAACATAATTTTTATTTTGGTATAATAGGTAGGTAGGTCGGAAAAATAATTATAAAAATGTTTTTTTTTTTAATTTTCACACCAATACATATTTATTTATTAAAGAAGGTGTATCATATAAATTTTTTAAATTTTCACACAAATACATATTCATTTAATTATTACACAAAGCATCATATAAAATATTATTCACGCCATAGGTCATCAGTTCGCAATCTATGATACAAGTTTTATCGTATCTTTCATTTAATAGCTTTACAGCATCGTGCTTAGTAGTAATATAATTTTGGCGTAAAAGACTTACAAAATGCTTATACTTATCGCTTACACTATATGTTTTTTGATGCAACTGGTTATATACATACTCAGCACAGTGTTCGAGTTCATATAAAAATAATATCGTTAACGGTTTCATATATAAACTGGTATTAAGCAGCGTTAATTTTACAATATTCTCATCACGTATTTTTACTATTTCTATTACTAAATCGCAAATTACAAGTCTTGAAGATGGCAAAGTTGACCGCACGAGTCGCTTAATGTCCGCACGTCTCTCGATGAATGCTTTTCATGTTGTATATGGTAAAATTATTTGGCTGCCCTTGTTGTTGCCAAGAATCATCTCCACATATGACATGGACCCCACACTGATTCCGATGTCCAAGTATTTGTAGGCTGTGGTAGTCAAGGCAAATCTCCTCCCCAAGATATGTGGAGTATAGCGCAGCTGCGATAATGTTCTGTAAAAAGAATATATAGCGAGTTATAGAAAAATGTAAAATAAATATGAAAAAAGAATTTAAAAGTTATAAATACTTACGGTTTATTGCACGCTTCATTTTGCTGGATCGGAACGTAATAGTTCATCTCGTACGTTTTTTGAGAGTCTTTCCCCAGTTGTCCGAGCGGTAATGTTGCCGAGAACCTTTGCTATCCGTCTTGTAACGAGCGACTGATGTGGCGATGATGCTGGAGCTCTTCTTCTTATATGCAATACCCCTCCACATGTTTTAATGGCTATGGTTGTGACTATGGTTGTGTGTGTGTGTGTGTGTGTGTGTGTGTGTGTGTGTGTGTGGTTGCAAACTGCGACTGTGACTTTAAATAAACTTTTTTTTATTTTTAAGATAAACTTTTTTTTTTATTTATTTATTTGTATTTTTATTGTGCACAAACTGGGCACATGTCGTACGGAATTATAACAAACATAGGCTGTCGGCAATTTGAGCAATATTTACCGTCCAGCATATTAAACGTATCCGTCATATGCTTGCGAAAAGCAGTCATCATGTTGAAATCCGTATCCGCGATTCGCATAATGCATTCGGCACATGCCGAATACGTGCCGCCCGTGGTGTAAAAAAAATAAATCGCGCAATGTTTTTTTTGTCCAGTTATTGCACGCACTTCTTCAGGCATTAAATGTTTTTCTGCAATAGTTTCACGGAAATCGTCACAGTCGCTTATATATTGGCTGTCGTCGGACAGCATACTCTCTTCATCTTCATCCATGATGTGTTCAAAATTGATAGCATCCAATGCATTTTCATGAAATTCATCCACGATGCCTAAAGCATCTTCATCGTTCATTTGGTGGAACATATCTACAACATTTCTATGTCTATTTATATTGTTGCCGTCGTTATCTTCAATATTTAAAATTTCAATATCGCTGTCGTCATCTGCGATGTCGATAATTTCTATTTCGTGGATATTAGCCATTTTGTAGAAAACTCTAACGTTCACTTAACTTAACACACTTTTAAAAATTTGTGTAGATTTCACTTTCAGAAAAACTTCGACGATTGAGCTGCGATCTCGAACGCTTGATCTTTTTGGTCTAAGAGTTACTCTAAGAGTCTCGCCATATATATATATCCATGCTACTTGTTTACAACTAATAAGCCTATGGGCTTCGACATATGAAAACGTGTTCAATTGTATCGAAAAATTTTTATTTTGGGGTAATATCAAACGCAACTGTAGGCTTTTCCGTCGAGCACGTCGGCAAAAGTATCCGAATGCAATAAAATTTAATATCGACGTGACGATAAAGTTTCGAGTCGAAGAAAATCTGTGTACACTGCCGGACAATGATTCAACCCATTCCATCCTAGCAAAATTTATATAGGACAAGTCCTAGATAAACTCGCTAGGGAATGGGCCGAATCATTGTTCGGCAGTGTACTTACATATCTTCGAATAAAATGACTACGTATTAAATGTTTTTGGGAACCGGAAATATCAATATTCGCAATAATAAAAAAAAGATTAGATTTACAAAATAAATAAATATATATATATAAGATATTATGAAACTCCTTCCCTTATCTGACACCTGCGAGGCGGCGGATCCAAAGGATCTTCGAAAACATACCCTTCCCCCTCTCCTTCCCCCTAGTGACGTCATCCCCATTGTCTGGCTCAGAACCCGCCTATTACCTCTACTAAAAATGTTTTTTGAACGCATCAAATTACATTGTTTTTGTTTATCCAAGAATTGTGTGATCCATCAAATCCCAGCCACTTTACATAGACCTTGTCTCCCTTTCTGCGCAATACTTTCTCCACAAGATACACGTCAGGATGAGACGCGCGATGCAATTCGTGTTCGTAGAACGCTCCAGCGATAGTTGTTCCGCGATAATCCTCGAGTAAATAAGTTACGGGATTGGTACGCTGCACTTTAACGATCTTAAACACCTCAGTTGTCCAATTCGGTGTGTAACCCTTTTCAAAGATTGTCTTGTACTTGCTTACGCGTACCGAATCGTCCACTCTAAATTTCCCCCGGACCTGCGATCTTTATCGCGCCGTATACCGTAGCCAAAAGTCTTTCAGTCACAGCGGGGGTTACGTCAACGGGTCGCATGCCGATTGTTCGGTGCTTCCGAGCGTTGTAATTCGACACGAGACGTGGTAACAGGTCGAACCACTTGTAATTACCGTTGAGCGTAAACATCTTCCACATGTCGTTTTTCAATGTGCGATTGAACCGCTCGACGACCGACGCCTTCATTACGGAGTACGTAGAGTAATGATTAATGTCATGTTTCTTCAAGAGTTTCTGCACTTCGGCGTTATAAAACTCCTTCCCCATATCGGTTTGCAAGTTTTTCGGATTTCTGCCGCTCTCTCGAATTATCTTGGTGATAGCATTAGCCGTCTCGTTTCCGCCCTTGGTCTTGAGTGGTAAAGCCCACGCATACTTGCTCAATACATCGATGACAGTGAGTATGTAATGGTAGCCTTTGTTGAAACGCGAGTATGGATGCATCTCGACGATATCTGCCTGCCACAGGTCATCGTATCCCCGAACTATGACGCGTCTTCGTGGAAAAGTTTTTCTAGCCGGAGCGTGCAGTTTCTCGACGAGTTGTCGTCTCTCGGAATTAACGTATCGATCTGATTTCGATGCTCTCATGTTTCGCACACAACTTTCGATTAAATGACGCGCACGATAAAATTACATTACAAATTATTTCGTTTTTAAACATTATTGACGTTCGTCGACGTTTGTTAACGTTTGTTGACGTTTGTTTCACGTTCGTTCACGTTTGTTCACGTTCGTTCACGTTTGTTCACGTTCGTTCACGTTTGTTCACGTTCGTTCACGTTTGTTCACGTTCGTTTCAAGTTCGTTGACGTTGGTTGACGTTTGTTGACGTTTGTTTCACGTTCGTTCATGTTCGTTCACGTTTGTTTTAAGTTCATTTCACGTTCGTTCACGTTTGTTCACGTTCGTTTCAAGTTCGTTGACGTTGGTTGACGTTTGTTTCACGTTCGTTCATGTTCGTTCACGTTTGTTTTAAGTTAATTTCACGTTCGTTCACGTTTGTTCACGTTCGTTTCAAGTTCGTTGACGTTGGTTGACGTTTGTTGACGTTTGTTTCACGTTCGTTCATGTTCGTTCACGTTTGTTTTTAAGTTCATTTCACGTTCGTTCACGTTTGTTCACGTTCGTTTCAAGTTTGTTGACGTTGGTTGACGTTTGTTTCACGTTCGTTCATGTTCGTTCACGTTTGTTTTAAGTTTGTTTTACGTTCGTTCAAGTTCCTTGACGTTGGTTGACGTTTGTTGATGTTCGTTGACGTTTGTTTCACGTTCGTTCATGTTCGCTCACGTTCGTTCACGTTTGTTTTAAGTTTATTTCACGTTCGTTGACGTTCGTTGACGTTCGTTGACGTTCGTTGACGTTCGTTGACGTTCGTATTGACGTTTGTTGACGTTCATTTTGACATTCGTTGACGTTCGTTGACGTTCGTATTGACGTTTGTCAACGTTCGTTTATGTTCGCTCACATTCGTTCACGTTTGTTTTAAGTTTGTTTCACGTTCGTTCACGTTTGTTTCACGTTCGTTTCAAGTTCCTTGACGTTGGTTGACGTTTGTTGACGTTCGTTTCAAGTGCGTTCACGTTTGTTCACGTTTGTTTTATGTTTATTCACGTTTATTTTACGTTTGTTCACGTTCATTTCAAGTTCCTTGACGTTGGTTGACGTTTGTTGACGTTCGTTGATGTTCACGTTCGTTCATGTTCGCTCACGTTCGTTCACGTTTGTTTTAAGTTTGTTTCACGTTTGTTGACGTTCGTTGACGTTCGTATTGACGTTTGTTGACGTTCATATTGACATTCGTTGACGTTCGTTGACGTTCGTTGACGTTCGTATTGACGTTTGTCAACGTTCGTTTATGTTCGCTCACGTTCGTACACGTTTGTTTTAAGTCTGTTTCACGTTCGTTGACGTTTGTTGACGTTCGTTGACGTTTGTTTCACGTTCGTTTCAAGTTCCTTGACGTTGGTTGACGTTTGTTGACGTTCGTTGACGTTTGTTTCACGTTCGTTCACGTTTGTTTTAAGTTTGTTTCACGTTCGTTCACGTTTGTTTCACGTTCGTTCACGTTTGTTCACGTTCGTGTCACGTTCGTTTACGTTTGTTGACGTTCGTTGACGTTCGTATTGACGTTTGTTGACGTTCATATTGACGTTCGTTGACGTTCGTTGACGTTCGTATTGACGTTCGTATTGAGGTTTGTCAACGTTCGTTGACGTTCGTATTGACGTTCATTGACTTTCTTTTTTCAGAAAACACACAATTCAGTGCTGTTTTTAAGAATCCGCCGGGTCGTCGTCGTCGTAAGGGGTGCCTTCAAACAGCCGTCGCGACGCGTCGGGTCGCTGCCGTGGAGAGTTACCTTCAAGCAGACGCTGGGGCCCGCCATTGATTTAATTTAATTTTATTATTTAATAGTGATAAATATTTTTTAACCAGTAAAAACTTATGTGTTATAAACTTATTGCTTTTAATAAATTTCAATTATGTAAATATACACATAAACACAAATATTTTTATATATTTTATTATGTAATTATTTGTAATTGTAATTATAAAATACAAATAAGATATAAATATTATAAAAAATAAATCACAAATATTTATTTACTTATATAACGCGTTATTTTAAAATAAGGGATAATATAACCATTACATATATAGGTGAATAGGATATTACCGCGATAGGTGGGAGCGAGAGAATAGTATCCCAGACGGGTGGGAGTTAGAGCGAAAATAGTACCATGATAGTGGGAGTGAGAGAATAGGATAACTGAGATGGGTGGGAGTTAGAGCGAGAATAACATCGTGATGGGTGGGAGCGAGAACATACGATTTTGAAAAAGCGAGAGAAGGAGAGCGCACGAAAGAGTGAGAGAAGGGAGTGCATGAAAGAGAAAGAACGAGAGGATAGGTAGGTACCGCGACGGGTGGGAGGATAGTATTGGGCGCATAGACATAGTATATCTAGTTCTAGACCGAGGATTGTCCCAAATTTCAAGAGTGGGGGGTAAGGCACACCTGTGTGTGGGAGAGAAGAAAATACCTGTTATATCGTCCGTCCCTTTTCAACGTCTCCGTTTTTTCTTTTCTACGTATGCCTATACCCCCATCCTGAAACGAGCAGGCTTGACTGTGCGCATGCAAGGATAGTATTGTGAGGGATGGGAAAGTGTGAAAGGAAAATCAAAAAATATATAAGAACAAAAATACATTTATTATTGTTCTATATATTAGTACATATTAGTACATTAATACATATTTATAAAAATATAACAAATATTTTAATAATTAAATCCAGAACTCTTGGTCTGGATCCATGAGCGGTATCATGTCAAATAGACGCCGCAAGTCAAACACGTCCGCCATTCCAAACTGTCCATACGAGTGGTCAAGAAAATCATCGTTCCATTGTCTGTTGTTATTTCGAAAATATCTTTTCCAGAATTTTTCTTTTACATTAATGTATCCGCGTATACGGATATCTTCAGGATAAATTGTACGCTAAAAAATTATATTTTTTAAAAATTGTTTTATATTTAATTACATATACTTTTTAAATATATATATTAAAACTTACTTGTTGCCCTATAGGCTCGCGAATGGAAATCAATCCGCCTCCTCCTAGGGGAATGGTTGTAACAGTGCTGCTGCTACTAGGTATCTCTACATCTAGTCTATTGTAGAGTAAGATCCGCTGCTGCGGCGTCCCGTCTACGTACACGTATTAAAAAAAAATATTATTATTTACTTGTTTACACATTGCACTGCACATACACTTGCACTAACACTTATACTTACACCTTGAGTAGGATATTCAATTGTTACCGGTTGCATCTTGAAACTATACTGAAGAGATTCGACAAAACGAAACTTACTGCGGTCTCCAAAAATACGGGAAAATGCATCCCTACTCTCTATGTGACATCATATTCATCTCCTACACTACTATGTACCTTCCCGCAGACAGAAGTATCCAAGGGTCATGACAATAGAAGGAAATGATGCCACAATAAAAATTTAGCGCCGACGAGACATTAAAGTTTCTTTCTTTGGCAAAAAAATATTAGGAAAGTAACAGCAGCAAAAATCGGTTTCCTAATAAAAATATCACATTGACATTTATACGGTTGTTTTCTAATGAGTGCCAAGTATCTAGAGCAGGTTTTATTGCAGCTCCTTCCCCAAAGGAGAAAAAGGTGCTTATTGTGAAAAAATCGGCACCGACGAGGGAAACAATATTAGATAAACGGCAGCCCGAAAAATCGTTTTCCTAATAAAGATTATCGATACTGATCTAAGGTCGTTTCCTAATGAGACACCTTGCTGACAAGTATCTAGGGCAGGGTTTTATTGCGGTCTCTTCCCCCTCCCACCCCAAACGGACCCTTATGCGGTCCGGTTCTTCCCCCGCTTCCGCGTGACGTCATCCCCCGGGCCTACAAATATCCCCCGCGCCCCGCACCCCGCTCGTTGCCCCATGGAGCGATACCGGCCTCTTATACCTACTTATACCCTTATACCCTTATTCACATTCGTCGTTCCTATCCTTCGCACGCTCTCAAACGAAACTCATTCCTCATAGTCTCTCACTCACACACATCATTCCTACCTATCGCACGCTCTCACTCACACTCATCGTTCCTACCCATCACACGCTCTCGCTCGCACTCATCGCACACTCTCACTCGCACTTATTTCTTGCATGCTCTCGCTCACACTCATCGCATACTACCCACATCGCGTACGTATTCTCGTGCGCTCTCGCTCCTGCCCGTACGCCGCCATCTTTACACGTTTTTCACTATCTCTCATCGCGTGCGCTCTCGCTTGCATTGTGATATTTCTATTAAGGAAAAGAGGTATATAAAATAAAGAAAAAATAAATAACAAGTTTTTATTTTTTTAATGTTTAATTTATACATATAAAGCGGTATAATAATTTTTCTCTTACATACTAAATACTAAAGCCAAAAGCTCACAATCGAGAAGCCGATGTTCATTAAAGACGCTGCTCGCGCATATTGCGTTAGATACTTAAACGGGGTTCGTTATGGTGGATGCAATATTAGAGAATTGCCTAAACTGCGTATCAACATTATCAATAATTTTAATTAGTCGATCGAACATTAAATCTACACAACTGTCCAGATCGAACATACGATGTACGGTCGACTCTGTCATTATCATGCGTACGTTTTGTGATTCCAAACGTATAAAGTTAAAGTCACTGATTATGCAAATTCTGGCTGTTAGCAATCCAACGCTAATAAAATTGTACAAGTCCTTATAGTCGGTGCGAAGGAGATTCAGAACGTTTTGTCGCTGTTTGTAAAGTCCCTTCCATGTTTCGAGAGACATTATAAGGTCGTTCCCCCGATGATCTCCTATGACGATTTTCACGTAACTCGGTGGACCAACGTTGATGCCAATCTCGAGATATTTGTACCCCGTACTCGCAAGCGCGTATCGTCTGCTTAGTACGCGAACCGCGCGACGCTCCGACATACTGTATAAAAAATAATATAATAATAATAAAATATAAAAGTAATAATATAAAAGTTGAAAAATAAAAAGAATTTAAAGAAGTCAAACTTACGCGTCGCATTTCTTCTCACACGACATAGTATCGTAGCAACGCTTCGTACCACTGTTACTTTCTTTGGCGGAGAACATTTTGTTCCAGCGGCTGACGCAATACTGATCGTACGAAGAAATGGTTCGACTTATGAGTTACGATAGAGGGGAAATTTCTTCGAGTAGAGGGGGAAGCAACGTTGAATATCTTCCCTTTAGGGAATAATCTCGAACATGTCGTAACACGTTCCGATTCAAACGTTAGAAAACGCTAAAAGAACGTTAAAAATAACGTAAACAGATTCCGACAGGGTTAATAGGGTTAATAAGAGACAGGGGTAATGTTTGTGCGTGTCTAGGGTAAACTCGATCGCACGGAGAGAATACCGGGATCCGTCCCGATAGAGACGCGAAGCGAGTGGTGAGGAATGCGGTAGATTCACGGGAGGTGATAGGAAGAACAAGGAGGCGTTTGTGTCACTCACACTTAATTATTTATTTACAAACGAACGTTCGGAGCGAGGGGCGAACCGTATCTTTTAGAAGTTTTCGGAAATCTTGATACGCCCTGATATTACGCTGCCTAATCGACGCGGAAATCTTGAAGAGCTTCGAAATCGAAGCTCTCGCGAATCCGGAAATCTTGCGCGCGATCCGACGGAGATCTTGTGCACGAGGCAGAGGACATTCGCGGGAAAGATACGCCCACCCGCGCATTAACGTGATGCACTCACACATTCACACGAATACAAAACTAAAGAATTAATCAACGTTGGTTGACGGGAAAAATAATTCAATCGCACTATCATGGCGCAAATGATAGGGAAGAAACGGAAGTGAATCCCCGCAGCTAGGATTGGCGGAAGACAGAAGAGATCTGCGGGACGATCTAATGTCGGTGCCGGGCTGCGAGAGACTGGCGAATTTTGCATCGTAAAACAATTACAATCGGAGGCGAAAATAGGAGCGGTAGGGAACGGATTTCGAGACTTATTTGGGCATTGATTTTGACGTGCCCCTTTTTGGGCATGTTTATTTGCATAGTTACCACGATGCGAGCAAACGAAAAACGTGCGCGTGAGGAACTAGTGACAGCGCCGCGCGACTAGGTGCATCGAAGAAATGAACTATAAGGAGCTCGATGGCTGTCAGCAGCTCTCACTACTCGCGGATAAAACAGAGCAAAAAAAAAAAGTTAAAATTCTAAAGTAACTGTTATAGTCTCGAACAGGTAATAAGAAAAAAAAACACTATATTTAAAAAAAAAACGCATGTTTATTAATGACAATGCCACCAATTGAATATTTTAAATACAATTTGTAAAGCGCAATTTTTTGAATGCCGTGCACAACGTAAAGTATGCGTTACGTCCATCTCGTTTAAAGATCTTATATCTTCATAATGTGCCTCGACATTTTCAACGTATATGTCTTCTTTCGTGTCATCCAGAAGCAAATTCCGCAGCCATTCTTGTTACTCGTGTCCCTTGACGTATACGACGGGCGGTGTTTCGTTCCTAGTCAGCGTCGTTGCAATCAATTTCTTAGCTCTGCTGTATGGAATCGTTCCGCTGTTCCATCGTAATCCGTGATGATGCGTAAGCAACCACGATGCTTGACGTTTGTCTGCGTTATTGAGTCGATGCCGCGGCACGGGATTTTGAAAAATGTAATGCGAGAGAATGAATCCATCTCTGAGAGCAGCAAACTCCTTAACGATAAACTTTCTTCCAACGATAAAACCTTGCAGGTCCACGAACTTTGGTATAGACATGATGAGCTCTCTATCAATAATTGAGAAGACTGCCCTCAACTTTTGGCGCATCGTAAGTTTATATATAGTCTCATTTCCACCCCCTCTCCTTTAATAATGTAAAGCGAGACAACGTTCTTAGGTGATCTTCCGCACAACATTTGTCAACGGATTGTACTGAACCACGCAATCGTGTATGATGAGGCAGTACGCGGTGGTACTTGCGGGCAAATTTTCTTTCCATTCAAACTCTAAGCGCACGTCCACGGTTGCGCTCTTGACCGATTCATTTTGTCGAGAACAATCGATAATTACGAATGGACGTTTTTGCCGAAAATTCGCAACAGTTTGATTCGGCTCGAGATAATCGTATCCGTAATAGGTTTTACAGAAACGTACGTATGTGTCGTAGAGAATCGACCATCTGTTTTTATCGAAATCCAAATTCATATCGTCGTACGGATAACATTCCAAGTTTAGATACAGTTTCACGTTCGTCAGTTTACAATGATCGAATCGGCTCGTATCCTCGAGCATAACGTTCTTCCGACCAGCCTGCAGAGCAAAGATGATGTACCGCAGCTTCTCGAGCTGAGTAGCGGTCTTGATGGCCCACGAATGTTTGGTCGTGCGCTGCAGTAGCGGAAACTCGTATAGATCCCACGAACGAAAAGCCATGCTCAGGTATCGTCCGCTTTCCAGAGCACGCAGCATCGCCAGTTTATTTATCTCGTTCAGCAGGACGTGTGGCATTTGCCACTGTACTTTGAATAATTCAATTTCCGGCTCCCGCGCCGGATCGCCAACTAGACAATTGTTATCGTTGCACGCGCGTATCAAAATCAATTCGTGACGAGCGTTAATCACCACGCGTCTGTGATCTTCACAAAATCCCAGTAGCATGTTGAACGGTACGCAAAAATTAAAGTATCCGTTCGTAAGATTCCACGGATCTCAGCCAGCGTTACTCGCAATCATAATTCTATCGGATGACATAGTTACATAGTTCTTGAGCGAGCTGATTATTCCGACGTTCCTGTTGCGATCAATCTCTACACCGTCGAGCTCGTATCGAATCTCATCGAACATGAACGCGATGCAATTATTTCCCAATATCACATCAGACCCCGCAACTGGTTTTTTTATCATAAGTTTTCCCTCAACGTATAGAAAACTTTGAGATGGCAACGTGTATAAAACTTGCTGTTGTATAGGTATTCTTATCTCGTCTCTGTGTTCGAACGTTGTTTTGGCGAACGGATGGTACGTGTGAGTCTCGATCTTGACGATGCGATCGTCAAAGATCGGCTCGTCTTTGACGTTTAAAATGTCTGTCATTGTCGCACCGCAAATCCCAGAGATTTCAAAAATTCAACGTTCGACGCGGTGAGCTTTTTCTTGGAACAACTGGATGATTGAATATTATCGAAAGGTATAGCAGGAATATCGGATGACTGTTGTAAAGTTGATGTTTTCGTTGTAAAGATGTTTGTATTTATTTTTGTCGCGCGTTCCGACACGTTTAGTACAAGCAGTTCACGTTCACGTTATCGTTGTAGTCGTCGTCGTCGCACGTGCAATCTGACGTTAATTTCTTCTCCTCGAAAATCAAGCAATCGTCCGTTCTGATCGACGACGCGTATCGTTAGATCTGTAACGCTCCGCACGATGATCGGCAGGTAAATGATCTGCGACGGCCATTCCGAAATCTTATATCCAGGTGGCACGTTCGGCGAAAACTCGTGTATCACGTGAACGCTTTTGTCGTTGCGCGCCCGCGGTCACGTTGCACTCTATGCGGATAATGTTCACGTTCATTATGTTGATCGACACGTCTGACTCGTGCCATTTTCGCGGTTCCAGTATGCGCTTCGACGTGAATCCCAGCAGCGAGCCGATGTTGTTGGGTTTACCAAAATTTATTTTGTATGCGCATCTGATCTCACATCTCATCGTATTGTAGTTTGCGCGGATCGTTATCGGGTCTTCATCCCCAGTATTATTGTCTTTAATCGCGATGCCACCGCGCGTAACGTTTGAACGAGCCTCGTCGCGTCGCGGGCGTATTTGTGAAATCTCGCGTTTTAAAAACTCGTTTATGGCATGCAGCTCGTACGATCCCTCGGGAATCGTAATCTCCACGTTGTCTTTACCAAAGTAAAATTTATTGTTCGAAGCATTCACATTCGACATCGTATTATATGTTTCAAAGATCGCTAGATCGAGCTCGTAGTCATCGTCGTTCAACTCTATAGCGGAAGAGTACCTCGCTGTCAGAATGCTGCTCTCAGTGTAAGCGTCAGCGACATGTTTGAACGAATACTGAATTTAAACAGCGCAACGTCAGTCTTTAAATCGAGCGTAAAAATAGCAGACAAAGTTGTCCGCAGATGCTCTGATCGTAGGTTTGATAGGACGTTTGATTGTATTCTATTTTTGTCACACCGTCTCCGAAATATCGTACGAGTTCTCTAGGTGGTCGAAGATTTCCGAAACTATCGAAATACATCACGTGATTGTCTCTCTTTGCGTACACTACCCAGTGAGTTCCGGGGCACGCCGCATCGCCCAGGTTTACGATACCGCTTTCATTTAGACGCGCGCCGCTTATCGGTAACGTGTTACGCATAAACACTCTTCTGAAATATGGAATACGCATACGAATAGCCAAATGATGTAATTGCACGTTTGTCATCGCACCCACGGGTATTTTTAACGCCTCTTTAAAGTATTTTTTCTTTTCGCTTTTACGCCTTTTCCGTACTTGTATAGGGCGAGATACAGCCCTCGCCCGCCTTTGTACGGGGCGAGATACAGCCCTCGCCCGCCTTTGTACGGGGCTAGATACACTCCGCGACCTTCCATCGCGCGATTGTGACGTTGCAGCTCCTCGAGTTGACGTCGCATGGCTTTGTTGTCGATTACCGCCTTTGCCACGCCGGCCGCTCCGCCGATCAATGATCCGAAAGCGCCTAATATCGGTAGAATCGGTAATGCACCGCCTCGTTTTGCTGCCGGAAGTATACGTTTTTTTTTCTTCGTCGTCGTCTTCTTCTTCTTGCTCTTTACGCCCATACCGATCTTTGTCTTGGCTTTCATAGCTGCCCAGACGGCAGCAGCGGCAACTCTTTCTCCGAGAGCCGAATCTTTCGCGATTACGCGTTTTCGTGCTTTGTTGGCGAGTATTTCGTCCGCTGCGTGTCTGTCGGCAAGCTCGTTGCTTCGAGAATACGCAATATCGTGTTCGCGGCACGCAAAACCACCACGGCACCAAGTGCGTTCCCGGCCCGCAAAACTGATAGCCAGCGATGTGTAACTCGAAGGGAAGCGCGTTTATCGCACGATACAACAAATGACCGCAGCCGCTTTTTACCGATTTGTTCGTCGCGAAAGCTGACATTCGCTACAATTCTTGATCAACGGTGCGGGGCCGTCGATGTGCGTTTGCTGCCACGGTTGATTGTAATGCTCGTTACAGCGACGATAGCTTTGAACCTCTTGATCCGCTTTTAAATGTTCCAGAAGCTTGTCCCACACGTGTTCGATATAGTTGCCGCACTCGCGTAACAGAACGATCTTTGGTACGAATTGTAACTGCTCAGCACTCAAATTTATAATATCAGAGGGATGTGACAGTATGAGATACATGTTTGCTACTGAGCGATGCGCGATTTTGCATGCCTGTAAATAGTTCCGCAAAGCTTGTGTTGCCTAGTAATTTTTCATTACTTGCTATAAAAAACAGTGCGGGTAGCATTATGAAAGAAAATAGTTTTCAAGCCACGAGTGAATCGTCAAAGGGCGATAGTTTACTTGAGCATCGATAATAAGCTCAAGTGGCATCTCCACAGCGTGGGAATAAGTACCAAAATCATAAACAATGCCTTCGAAGTCGGACTGACTGCACTGTCAGTTTGACTTCAAACTGTGAAGCATTCGCTCTTCGCCGAAAAATTTTAAAAAATGTGCAAGTAAGATGGCAGCGTTCGGTCCGCATAACACTGTTCGAATAGTAAGTATTTTTATACTACTTATTCTTATGTTATTTTATATTAATTTATATTAATTTATATTAATTTATATTAATATTTTTTAATTTTTTTACAGTTCATATTTAAAGAAACAAGAATAGCACCGCCCAACATGCCAGCGCTGGGATTTATCCCTGTAAGAAGCCAGCAGGCGATGCGCACAGCAAAGCGCCACCCAAAGACGTTTTCGCGCCTCAGCAGGAACGCATACGTGCGCATACCTGCTAGCATTGTAAGTACCCTTTTTCTACAAATACGTTGTGTTTTTGTAATTGATAATTTTATATTTTTTACATGTAATTTTTTTTAGTGTTACCGTTGCGGACTCGTCACCGGGCGCACGATAGTCAACGTCCGCGGTTACGTGGCCTCTCACCAATTAAAAGTACAAAACACGCGAGACTTCACGCGGCTGTATAATGAGTGGTTATGGCGAGAGGAGAGAAAAGGCGAGGACGAAGACGAGTACGATCTCTTCGACTATTTGATTTGAGGTATTTGTTTGGAGATGAAGAAGTCGAAGAAGGCGAAATAGAACGAGACTGGGAGTACGACATGTTTTTAAAAACTCTAGTTAATTGGATAGATAAAATTTATGATAGAGAATAAAAAAATTATATTTTTTATATTATTTACCAGTTATATGTATTTTAATTTTTTATATATTCATATATTTTATATATTCATATATTTTTTAATAAATTCATATATTTTCCGATTTTTTTCTATTAGATTTAGCCAAATGTAATATAAAATTATACAATTTTATTTTATCACATTGTATTATTGTAATATTAATTGTAATATTAATATTTTAAATATATTATATATTATAGATATATAGCATATCTTTTTTATTCATCCTTCAATCCTGTATGATATCCTATTTTCTCTCTTTCGTCTCACTCATGCAACCGTCGATACGTTCATTTTCCCCATACGCTGCGTTTACACACACACTCGCGCACGCGCTCACGCACGTACACACACCTTCTCTAGCACGCGATCGTCGACATGCTTTTTTTTCTACACGCTGTGCTCACACATACGCTCACATACTCACGCCTTCTCTAGCACGCACACGCGTGTAAGCGCCTTCTTTAGCACGTGACCGTCGATATGCTTCTTTCTTTACACGCTGTGTTCACACATACGCGTACATACTCATGCCTTCTCTAGTACGCACACGCGTGTAAACGCCTTCTCTAGCACGCATACACGTGTAACCGTCTTCCCTATTACGTATACACATGCACAAGCGCCTTCTCTAGCTCGCACGCAGGCACGGACGCACGTATACACATGTACAAACGCTTTCTCTAGCACGCATGCAGGCACGCATACGTTTCTTTCTTCGTACGCTGCGTTCACAAACACATACACCTTCTCTATCACGCATGTGCACATGTACAAAAGCGCATTTCCATAGAGCGTACACCGCACTCACACACCTATAAATAGACGTTCGATTCCGATATGTGATCAGATTCGGAGAACATGAGATTTGTGCGGCAACCTTTGACGATTTGCGTTACGAATTACGACGATAAATTACAATCGATGGGAGACGGCGAGGTGAGGCGTAAGCATGGTGCGATGCTGCCGAACATTTTACGCGCCATCATTTGCGATCCGTCAAATTGCGGTAAAACCAACGTTCTGATAAATTTGTTGGAATGTCCGGAGGGTGTACATTTCGAGAACGTGTACGTATACTCGAAATCACTATAACAACCCAAATATCGGTATCTGAAGAATTTGTTGTCGTCGATGAATGAGATCGGTTACTTTACGTTCTCCAATAACAGTGACGTCATTCCACCGAGCGAGGCGCGTCCAAACTCGATTTTCGTCTTCGATGACGTTGCGTGCGATAAGCAGAATGTCGTAAGAGAATATTTTTCAATGAGTAGACACTCGAACGTCGACTGCTTTTATCTTTATCAGTCGTACGCGAGAATACTTAAACATCTTATACGCGACAACGCCAAACTGCTGATCCTGTTTAAGCAGGACAGTACCAACTTGAAACACGTGTACAACGATCACGTAAACACCGACACGTCGTATGATGATTTAGTGAATTATGTCGCGATTGTTGGCAACGTGATTATGGATTTTTGATGATAGACAAGGACAGTGCACTTGCTAACGGGCGATACAGAAGAGGATTTAACGAGTTTGCAATACCGCGGAACGGTTAGTCGTTATTGATATCTTGTCGGGCTGAAACGTGCGATCAACATTCTCTGTTAACATGGCTGAGAACAAAAATATGCTAGAGCGCGAGAAAATTGCGAAGGAGTTTGAAAAAACGAGCGAATCAATTCGAAAAAAACATCGTACTCTAAAAACCGGCAGGATCGAAGAGGATATCGCGACTAAGAGACACTTTGAACCGTTGATCGAACCGCTGCAAAAGATTATTGACAATTCCGGCGTACGCACGATAAAAAAGGAGCCGATCGATAACGTTTCGTTCACCCGTAAACGTGAGAAGGAAGAGGGGGAAGAATATGCCAGTAAGAGAAAACAGTCGAACGTCTCGTTCGATATCTCCGCGACACTGCAAAAATCTAATCATTGACAAATTTTAAACGACGTACCAATGATAACCTTCACACCGCGTCCCACAACCGTATAACCGATAGAATCGCTTGAGAATGTTTTCGAAACGACGGATGACTCGCTTGCGACGATTGTTCGAAATCAGTTACAGACGTCGCAAGGACGAAAAACGTTGCAAGCTCAATTTGGTCCGCTGGGTCAAAAATATGTCGTGACTGTCTTGAGCGGTAACCGAGAGAGCGAGGTAGACATTATATACGGTGTTCGTCTCGAGAATAATGGAATGATGCTCGGTAATAAACATTCGATGTGGACAACGAGGATGACATAATTATCGACAATGTACGTTACGCTGGTACACCTGGTCTTTACGAATTGATCTTCAAGAAAATCCCCGCCGATGACATCTACACAGATGATGATTTACAAAAGTACAAAAGCATATTGTTTGCTACAAACGTGCATAGACGTAATTACACCAAGGACAATCAACTACGGAGCAACAGAGGATACAGGTACAAACACCTGCTCGCACCGTTGATGTCGATCGAACCTACGCCGCAAAAGAAGAAATCTGGAAAGGAATTACCTCACGCTATGACGTTAAATGATAACGCGATCGATTACGTACACTGGGACAATCCCAATGAACTGGTAGATTGTCTGCGGTTACTCGAAGCATCGCATCGAGCCGGTCACAACGCGCACGACAACGAGATTCTATTCATCATCGAGGAACTTTGCGAAGCGGGTCTTATTATAAATTAACCTGCGTAATCGCGAAACGAGTCAGTCGATTGATCGATGTCACCCATATCGTATCAAGATTAAAAACAATGAGTAATAACGAACGGCGAAAAAACGGTTACAAACGTTTAACGAATAATTTTGAGCGGTTCCTGAATCAACAGCGGACGGTTCAGGAACGGTTGTCGGATAGCTATCGAACGGTGTAGGATCGCTATCAAATGACTCGGGAACGATTGTCAAATAGTTATCAAACGGTTGAAAATCAAGTTAGAAATAGTTACGAACGATTGTCTGATCGATCGGTACCGGAAGACAAAGAACCACTGCTGAAAGACGAGAGAGAGAGAGAGAGAGAGAGAGAGAGAGAGAGAGAGAGAGAGAGAGAGAAGCGTTTATTCAGGGTTCTAGGGCAAGCCCTCTAAGAACATACAGAAAATGGATTAGTACATTGAATTGATCGCTTCGAGAAATAACAATGGAATATAATACATCGCTTAGAAAACAGAAAAAATGATTAAAGACAATACTAGATTAGAAATAATCTTACATGATACCACGGAGTAAAAAGTAGGAGAAGTACGTCAGCTACGTAATTGTGACCCGCGAGGGAACGCAACGAGTCGCACCGAAGACAGATATCGAGGTTGAGTTTAAAATAAAGATTAAAAATAAGAATACAAAAATTAATAATTAATAATTAATAATTGAAGCGCTTGGAGCACTTGGAAACGCAAGCGCCGGGGGATGGGGGGAAAGGAAAGGGGAAAAGGGGATACCGACCTAGCTCGCTGCACTCCACAGGTGGCGGAAAAGGGCGCCCCTGAATAGATTCGGACGAGCGTACGGCTGTCGGCAGTGAGTTCCAGAGGATTGCGCCCGCTGACTGGAAGGAGCGCTGGAATGTGGCGGTTTGGCAGAGAGGAACGGTCAGATCTAGAGAGGAGGCCCGGAAGTTTGGACGAAGAGGAGTATAAGGGCGTAGGGTGGAAGCAATATAGGACGGGACCCCGGAGCGAATAACCGAATAGAGGAAACAGCCGACGAGGTAGGTCCTCCGGTCATCCGGTGACAGCCAGCGCAGGGCACGATAATGCGGCGATATGTGCTCGTCCCTCCGCAAGCCGAAAATGAAACGGACGCAGGCATTGGTGAGCCGTCGAAGTTTCAGCCTATCCTGACCCGTGAGGTCCGTGAAAATGGCCGCGCCGTAATCGATAATGGGGAAGATGAGAGAGGACACCAGCCGAACGCGCAGCGGAACGGCGAGACAATTTTTCATGGCCTTGAGCCTCCAGAGAACGCCATTGACCCTCTGTGAGGTGACTCTGATGTGATCGGTCCAGCTTAGCGTGTCTGAGAGGATGACCCCAAGATCGGTAATCCGGTTCACGGTGGGGGATCCGTCGAGTAAGAGCACAATGTCGCTCCTAGCCATGCTGTTGATATGACGAAAGCTACCCAGGAGTATTGCCTTTGTCTTGCCGGCATTCAACCTCAGCCCATTGTCAGCCGCCCAGCCCCCGACCGCCGTGATGTCCTCCCTCAACCCTCCCAAGGCCGAATCGAGTTCGCTAGGAGGAAAGTGGATATATATTTGCAGATCGTCGGCGTAGAGGACATGAGAAGAGTGCTTCAACGAATCTCGTAAATCGTTGATGAAAATTGTGAAGAGAAAGGGGCCCAGGACAGAGCCCTGAGGGATTCCGGAAATGACCGGACTCCAGGATGAAAAGGAGCCGTCTGAGCCTCACACTCTCTGCAGACGTCCGGAGAGATAGGATCTAAACCACGACAGGCAAGGAGAGAAGATATGGAAGGAGCCGAGCTTTCGAAGGAGCAGATCGTGCTGGACGGAGTCGAACGCTTTAGAAAAATCGAAAAGCACAAGTAGGGTAACTTTCCTTTTGTCAACGGCCCGCCTGACGTCGTCGATCATCTTGACCAACGCGGATTGTGTGCTGTGGCCCCTCTGAAAGCCGGTCTGGTGAGGATCAAGGATATGTAGGCCATCGAGATGGGCGGAAAGCTGATCGAAAACAATGCGCTCGAGGACCTTGGAAAGATGACAGAGGATGAAGATAGGGCGATAGTCGGTAAGAGAGCTTGGAGTTTTAATTTTTGGTAGGGGGAGGATATAGGAAAGTTTCCATGGGAGTGGGAAGTTGGAGGAATTCAGGGATGCATTAAATAGAAAGCAGTGATAAAAGATAATTCAAACGTGAAACGAACGCGAAAGAAGAGAAACGGAACAGAAAAAAACAGGAAAAGAACAGAAAAAAACTGGAATGGAACAGGGAAAGAATAGAAACGGAATAGAAAAAACAGGAACGGAACGGGTACAGAACGGAAACGGAATAGAAAAAAACAGGATCAGAACGGAAAAAGAACCGAAACGGAACAGAACAGAACGGAAACGGAACAGAAAAAAACAGGATTAGAACGGGAAAAGAACAGAAACGGTGAGACCGACGAGTACGTCGTACTCAAGACGCGACTGGTACGGCGCCGTTGAAGCGAAAGCGACGCGTGCGAGAAAGCGGCGACGGACCGGCGGACCGCGGGGATCGACCCAAAGAGCCGTAAAATACCAAAGAACGACGGACGCGTGAACGAGGAACCGTAAAAAACGGTAAAAATACGGACGGCCTCGCGACCCGTTGATCCGGCATTCCCGCTACGCGATCAGGGGGCGTGACGGGCATGCGCGAGAACGCGAGTGGGGAGAAGCGCAGGGACCGAGGTGTCTTCGGGAGTGGGGAGCCTCGGGGAGTCTCTCCCGGACGTTCCAAGAGCGCGAACGTATACAACCGGCATCTCCGTGAATAAATACGCAGTTATATCCGAACATGGCGTGACTCGTCGAGCGCGTTAATCAGGTCGTGCCCGTTTTACGGAGGAGCCACGACGGGCGTTTTGAGAGGGTGCGCGAGGGCACCGCGAGGAGGGCCAGTTCGAGCGTTAGAGGCGTCGTGCCTCGCGAGGCAACGGCGAGACGCGGCGCGAGCGCGACACGGACGCGTGGCGTCGACCGACGGCCGAACGCGACTCGAGCCACGGCGACGTTGTAACGAAACGCTTTCGGATTCGACGCGCGAGATTTTTGCGACAAGCGCCGACGAGCGCATACGGTCGGCGCGTTATTAGCGGGAACGGGCGTGAGTGTGTGTGCGAGAAGGAGAGTGTGTGCGAGTGCACGCAAACCGAGACGGACGAGTGTAAAGCAAGCCAGAGTATACGAATAAAGGCTCCGTGTCATTGTGAAACACGTTTGATTGATAACCTCCTCCACCTCCACGTTCCCATGCGAACCGACGCGGGCGGCGAGACCGTGGGACGCGCCCGCGACAGGAATCCTCGGCGGTTGGTGGATAAACCGATCTGGCGACCGTGAACGAGGGCGCAGCAGCGCCAAGGGGACCGAGCGACGGCAAGGACCGACGGACGTCCCAAGGGGGCCAACAGGACGAGACCATCGCATGGTAAGTCAGAAAAATTACGGCTACCGCGACGCGAACCCGGGATCCAGACTGGAATACCGAGATTTCCGGGCATTTCGTGAGCGCGCGGGGTCTGTCCGGTCACAACGGAACAGAACTGAACAGAAAAAAACAGGAACGGAACGGGTACAGAACGGAGACAGAATAGAAAAGAACGGGAACAGAACAAGGAAAGAACAGGAACGGAACAGAAAAAAACGAACCGAACAGACAAAGAACGGAAACGGAATAAAAAAAACAGGAACGATCGGTATGCGATCCATGAAACCGCCGAAATCCAATATTAGTTCTGAAGAGTGTCGACTCGTCGAGGAACTATATACTTCGGCGAAAAGAAATTTTCAACGAAGACATGTCATAGTTCGAAGCTACGACGATCTATGGCAGGCTGATATCGTCGAGATGATTCTGTACTCACGTTTCAACAGAGGCTACCACTACATACTCACCGTCATCGATGTGTTGAGCAAGCACGCGTGGGCCGTTCCGCTCAAGAGCAAGGGTAAAAGCGAGACAGCTGAGATAATCGTCGAGATAATTCGAGACAGCGCAAAATACCCGAAAAATTTACAACTGATAAAGGAAAAAAGTTTTACAATGCCGATGTGCAGAAAATATTGAAAAAAACATGATATCAATCATTATTCCATGTACTCGGTAATGAAGGCATCGGTCGTCGAATGGTTTAACCGTACGCTGAAAAACGACATGTGGAAGAAATTTACACTCAACGGCAATTACAAGTGGATTGATCTGTTACTGGATCTCGTGTCAAATTACAACTCTCGGAAACACCGAACGATCGGTATGTGACCCGTCGACGTAACCCTTGCTGTAGCTGAAAGACTCTTGAATACGGTGTACAGCTCGATAAAGATTGCTGGTCGAGCGAAATTCAAAGTCGGTGACTCTGTACGCGTGAGCAAATTTAAGACAGACTTTGAAAAGGGTTACACACCGAATTGGACAACCGAGGTATTTAAAATTATTAAGTACAGCGTACCAATCCCGTAACTTATTTACTAGAGGAACATCTATAGCTGGAGCGTTCTACGAATACGAGTTGCATTGTGCGACTCACCCGGACGTATATCTCGTGGAGAAAGTATTACGCAGGAAGGGTGAAAAGGTTTACGTCAAGTGGTTGGGATTTGATGGATCACATAATTTGTGGATTCACAAAGACAATGTCATATAAGAATATTTTCTTTATTATAATCATATAAAAGTGTAATGTAAACTTATAAAAATAAATTACAATTTTTTTACAATATATACGAGACTTCTTTATTACCTATCCATCCATTCATCATCCTTAATACATTATTCTTATTAATACATCTTATAAAATGTATAATGTAAAACTATAAAATGTAATATATGTGTATAATATAAAATACATGAAGCGCTAAATGTAAAATTATAAAATAAGTGTAAAATGTAAAAAATAAAAAATATAAACTATAAAATATATGAAACGCTAAATGTAAAATTAACAAATATATGTAAAATATAAAATATGGAATGTAAATTACAAGAACATCAGACGCAAAATATATACAAATATATATATATTTATTTACTTCAGCAATTACATGCCAAGAAGGGGACTTGGTTTACATAATACTTCTATCACATTCATTCTTTCATCCGTCCATACACTGAAACCTAACTCCTAACTTATTGAGATTTACATTCTTATCCTAATATCACGGTTTCATCACAGTTGGTTACATACAAACTATTTCCTTAATTTACTTATACAAAATTCCTTATCTACCACATTATCTAATCTTTTCTTTACACGCTTTAAACGCTTTTTTCGTCTCAAACTAAAATTTGAACAACACCATTTTTACATCGTCCAAATCATCACATGGTAGCTTATCTATTCTTTCTCTCCTATTTCTGCCTAAGGTTACAAACCATGATCTCGTAATCTCACACTCTTCCACAAAGTGATTTAAATTATCTTTACCTTTGCAACAAAATACGCATTCTCTATCTACCTCGCTTAACCAATATTTATTATCTTCTTCCATGTTGCCGCATCTAAATCTAGCTAACACTCTTATTCCTATACCATTCCTACCGCTATCTACGTGTTTCCTACTTAAATACTTTGGCTACCGTATTTTTTTATCCAATATTACTGCATACCTCTTATTATATCTCGCCTCGCTTAATTTACTTTCCAATTTCTGTACCTGTACATCTTTATCTCTGGCTTCTAACTCCTTGTCAATTCTCCTAGCTACATCTCCATTTAAACCTTCTAAAGCCTGCGTACTCCATTCATTCCTGTTGTAATATCTTTCTCTCTCTTTCTCATATAGATCATTCCAACCAAATTTCCTTTTCTCATTCCAACAAAGTTTAACCCATCTGTAATCCTCCATAGCTTTAATTTTTTCCTCAAACCTTCTAGCCCTTATGCCCCATTTAGTTCTTAATTTATCTAAGCCTAGCTCTAGCATCATAATATACCTTGGCGTGCAAAAATCTATATTGAAGACCCATCTTACATAATCTAACATTACCTTTTCTAATTCTTTCTTTTCTTACCAGCCCCAAATTTCTACGCCGTAAGACATAACGCTTTTAATCAAGTAGCAAAATAACATCCATCTCCTACTAAAATCGTTCTTACAAATCCTTTCTCCTAAGCCCCATACCCTATTCGCGGCCAGTCTACCCTTAATACTCAAGTCCTTTATATAATTTCTATAATCCCCCTTTCTATTAAATACGAAACCTAAGTATTTAAACTAACTAACCTCTTCTAATTCTCTACTTTCCCATAACCATTTACCAATCTTTTCCTTTCCATTTCTGTTAAATATCATGACCTTTGTTTTATCTATATTAGGTTCTAAACCTTTCTCTTTTAGGAATCTTCTAAGCGTATCCATCATGTCCATTAATCCAACTCTATTTTTCGCTAATAACACCATGTCATCTGCGTACGCTAACGACTATATCCTATCACTTCCTAATTTAATACCACCTATTCCTCTTTTACTCATATACTTATCAATGTCCGCGATGTATAAGTCAAAA
The DNA here is from genome assembly GCF_013373865.1 of Monomorium pharaonis. Taxonomy (NCBI): domain Eukaryota; kingdom Metazoa; phylum Arthropoda; class Insecta; order Hymenoptera; family Formicidae; genus Monomorium; species Monomorium pharaonis. The sequence goes on along the minus strand of NC_050467.1, from coordinate 30,647,831 downwards.
AGAAGTGGACTCATCACACATCCCTGTCTAACTCCTTTGCACGTGTGGAATTCCTTCGTTACACCATCTTCTGTCTTCACTACCGCCTTCGTCTCCTCATACACCTTCTTGAGTCTTCTAGTTGTTTACTTCTTTATACCGATTTCTTCTAGAATGTTTCCATAATTTTTCCCTTTTTATATTATCGAAAGCCGCTTTCAAGTCCACGAATAAAGCGAACACCTTCTTATCCTCCTTCAGTTTCTCTCTTTGTACCACGTGATTCAAAATGAAGATGTTTTCCATCGTTCCTCTTCCTTCTCTAAAACCACCTTGACTTTCCGGCAGCGCTTTCAGCTCCATTGATTCCTCCTCCAGGGATCCTCTTAAGACCGTTGCGTAAATCTTATAAGCAGAACAAAGAAGGGAAATACCTCTGTAATTTTCCATTTTTTCCTGATCCCCCTTTTTATATAGAGGTAGGATCACACTTGTCTTCCAATTTTCTGGAATACTATCTCCTAGCCAGATCTTCTTTATTAATACCGTTAGTCCTTTCCTAATAGCAGCTCCTCCGTATTTCTATGCCTCCATAGGAATTCCATCCAATCCTGGTGCCTTTTTATTTTTCAGTTTGTCAACTACTCTTCCTATTAACTCTTCGTTGATCAGCACCCCTTCCTCTTTCTCATTTCCCTCCTCTGTCTCCACCTCTTCAGGAGTAACTTCATTTCCTCTTCTGTCCAAGCCCTCCAACAAATTCATGAAATGCCTTTTCCATTCACTCTTTCCTATACTATTTTTTATCTTCTTTCTCCTTCCTTTTCTTTTGTTTATATACTTCCACACCTCAGTTGCATTCCTCAGGTTTTTCAGCTCCAGTTCTTCTTCTTCTTTCCAAATAGCATATCTATTATCCAGGAACTCTTTTAAATTGCTCTTGCACTCTAGGTAGACATCCCTCGTAATTTTACCTTTCTTCCAGCTTTTCAGAGCTCTATGAACTTTTCTCTTCTCCCTGGAGCAGCTCTTGTTCCACTATTCTTTATGTCCTATTTTCCTTCTCTTCCATCTTATTTCTTTTTTCACCATCGCCTCCAGAATCGTCTCCTTTAGATTTTTCCAGGTTTCTTCAACAGAGTCTTTTTCCAAATTTTCCGTCCATTCAGCTACCTCGGTTTTTTCCTCGTACAGGTGTCTCAATTCCAAATCCCATAGAGTTTTTGTCCTTCTTTCTCCTAAATCCTGTAGATCCTCCTCAATCCGTTTCTCTTCTGAGTCCATCTTCACTGTCAGGGGCATGTGATCCGAGTCCACTCTATCCACTACTCTAAAACTCATTATTCTATCAATACAATTTTCACATGCAATTACATAATCTATGACCGTATTACCTCTAGCGCCAATGTAAGTATATTCTTCTTCCCTGTTGCCTTTAAACGCTCCGTTCAATATATAGCCACCTATGTCATTTACAAACTCTACGAGATCTCTGCCATTATTACCTATTGTTTTATCCTTACTTTTCCTACCTAACTCTAAAGCCTCTTTTTCTCTACCTAACTCTTCAATTCTTATATTAAAATCTCCACCTATTAAAAACATATCATTCCTATTCTTTTCTACTATCTCTACTATTTTACTTTTTATATCTTCCCATTTACCTTGGTTATAAACTGTAATTATCCACATGCTTTTTTCTCTAAATGCTTTCTTTATCCTAGTAGCTATCCACCCATCACCACTCCTATCTATCAATTTCCTATCTTCTCTCCCCCAATCCTTCTTTTTACCTATTATGAATCCTCCTTTGGCTCTGCCTCTCTTTTTGTTCCTCTCTGCGAAACAGCATTCCCAGGTATGTGATCCAGGAAGCATATCCTTTATATTATTCCAACCCTTTTCCTCTACCCAAGTTTCACTTAGACCTATGTAATCATATTCTTTCACAAATTCCCAAAAGCCCCTGTCCTGTCTTCCTAAGCCCACTACGTTCCAAAATATCATATTCCTATCCAAATGAGTCCTATATCTTACATTATTACTAACCTTACTCTTGCATTTCTTCTTACATATCCTATTATATTTACCATTGCCTTTACCATTAACTATAAATTTACTTCTATTATTCTCTCTCTTTTCCCTCCCTTCTTGGCACTCAATTAGTTTTCCTTATCTCCTACACTAATTCCTACCTTCGTATTCACCTCCTCTTTATTCCTATCCGCACTAGCACCAGTATCCTCTCTACCTAATCTTAAATCATCTGTAACTACCCCTTATTCTAACTTCCTTCTGGGCAAGTCTACTCTTCTGTCTGTCATCACATTCTCCCATTTAAGCCATATTCTATTAATTTTTACCCTGCCTATTCCTATTTTTACAATTCTATCTCTATCCTTCTCTTCTTTAACCCACCTTGCTATGTCTCTTTGCGTATTCCTTTCTTCCCATGTCAAATCCTGCTCAATAAATAGCTGTTCTCCCCTAAGTTTGTTCTTGTGACACATTATGTCCTTTTTCATATCCTCAGTTTCAAGACTTCCTATTATCACCGACCCGCATCCACCACTTTGTCATCCTAATTTCCAATCCTAGCTTTTCTCTGATCATCTCCTCTATCCATCCTTCTTGTATCCTATCTAAATCTTTCTTTCGTAGACCTCTAATTACTATATTCTTTCTCCTCTCCTCTTTTTCCCTATCCTCTACCCAGTTCTTTAATTTTCCTACCTCTCTGTCACTAACCCCTCCGCTACTATTCTCAAAACTATATCCTGAGCTCGCTCTACTGTATCTACTTTCTCTACTCTCACTTCTCCTTCTTCCTACATCACTTCTTGTGCTATCGCTATCTTCTGTCCTACTAGCCCTCCCCCCTTCTACTTCCCCTCTCTTTACTATTTCTCCTAACTCTATTATATCTTTTTCCACCCCTATGCATTTAACCTCTAATTCTTTCATTCTTTTCTCCCATAATTCCTGTTCTACCTTTAAAACTCTCAATTCCTGCCTTATCTCATCCTTAAATTCTTCCATTTCTAAGGCTATTGCTTTTACTTCTTTTCTTAGCTTAGCTAATCCATTCCTATCTAAATTCTCTTTGCCTACCTCCTCCTGTTCCTTAAAACTCACTCTTTTTCCCTGTTTACTACCATCCATCACCAATTTCCTCTGTCCTTCCTCTATACTCCTACCTTTTACTCCTCTCTCTCTTATCTCCCTGGACATTTTCCCGCGTTTTCCTACCCGTGCTTCCTAACCTCCTAACCTATCCGTTTGATTTCCTCTATCTACTGCTATAACACCTTACCTCTCGATGCTTCCTCCAATTACCCTTTGCTCTCGCCTATCTCGCTATCTTCCTGACACTAATTATCGCCTCTATCTTACCTCTATTCACTAAAATACAATATAATTATTCTCACTCACACACCATGCGTCCGCTCGCATTCACACCACCTAACCAAGTCCAAATATATACAAATATATATTATAGGGGTATCTGATAATGTCCCCACGGTAACGTTTCGATCAAATCAAGTACGAGATATCTCTTGTCGTCGTACGGAGCAATTTTCGTTTCGGACACCGTGTATACTTCGTGTAACTTGGATCGTATACACGACTGGCGACGCGTCATCTCGATCTCATCTCTCAAACAACAGGTGTAATCTTCGAACGTTATGGCTCGCGCTATTACGTTATTCTTGACGCCTTTTGCTTTTTTGGTGTTTTTTTTCCCGTCCACCTTCAACGCGTACATTTCTGCTCCAAGTCCGACGAACTCGCTCATTATCGCACCATTGTTCTCGTCTTTCATTAGACCAAGTATTTTTTTATTTTTGAGAGGCATATCGTAGGCATTGTCGACCGGATAATCGCTCGTGTCGAAACTAGCGATATCGCGTTTCATCGTCTCATAAACATCATCGCATTCGACGTGGTATACGAGACTGCCGATGTCAGTGTACATGACTTTACGTTTGTCGCGATAGAAAGGTACCATATACTCGTGATGAAATTCGTATAGACATGTCTTAGAAATATCTAGAATGCACATGCCTACATAAATCGGTTTGTTGAATTTTACTTTGAGTTTTTTTAGTTCGACGGCAATAAGATTCTCTGAAAAAATGCTACAACTATGAAAATTCAGTTTCGCGATCATTGCCTCTACATTATATCGACTTTTCCATTTTGTCAATAACTTAACGTCAATATGATTACCCACATTCTCCATGGTTTTCCCAAATAGCGCGTTATTCATTAATTCATACAAGTTTTTTTCAAAATCATTTTTGGCGCGAGTTCTGAATTGCATGTTTAATTCTATGTATTTACATAGCCATGGAGATTGCGCAAATTTTAATACGCGGTGTATCTTCGCGATGCGAAGACCGTGACGCGTACACTGCTGTATGTTTCGGTAATGTATGATGTAACGCTTTTTATCGTAGAGCGTGGCGAGAAGTTTTTGCATTCTCGCTTGCCGGGCGGTTTATCGCGTGTCGGGCAGAATGGTAGGTCAGTGTGCCGATCGTGAAGGTCTGGAGGATACTCGAGATCGACCTCGGGAATGTATACCGTGGGTGAATCCGGAGCGATAGCGTTCACGTCGAAATTTGAAACGTTTTCGATCCATTGAAATTCAGTGTAGGGTAACGGCTGACACATCGCCAAGCCGTACAAATTATTAACGTCAAAGTACATAAGGTACGACGATGATTTCGATGGATCGTATGTACAGGTCTGCATGTACTTGTTGTTAGCCTGTGCGTATCTTCCTGAACATTGACTCAGATCACCGCGTATATCGCGTTCGATAAACATTACTATGTCTATATGCGTAAGCAATTCAAAAGTAATGTCAGTATATTTTAACATAGCGTCCCACGTGTATCCAGGGAGAGTATAATAATGCGCGGGATTGAGACCGTAACTTTCTAAACATTTATCGCGGAAATTTTCAAAAATGTCAGCTAACAACGACACATCCGTTTTCAAATATAGATCGCTGTATTTAACTAATGTTTGAATTGAGAACCGGTGCCAGACGTTGACGGTATGTGCATAATCGCTCTCGGATACTGTGTCAGAGGTCAGAGAACTATAAAAGGATTCGAGTGGTGGTAAACATGTGTCTTCCAATTTTTCGACGCGATCAATGTACTCGTATGGGAATACGCCTTTTTGTGTCAATAAGTCAAATTCTGCGTCGGATAAATGTGAAAATTCGGAACGTACAATATTTTAGTTTTTAGTAGTTAATACTATGACAGTTCTAACTACGGGGCTCCGAGGGGGGTGCGGGTGTGCGGGGGGTACCGGTAGGCGCGGGGGTATGACGTCACGCGGGGAGGAGGATCTCGCGGTGCGGAAATTGCTGACGCGGTATTTTCGGGTCCGCGACCCGGGAGCGGGAGAGGGGTGTGCGGGGGGTACCGGTAGGCGCGGGGATATGACGTCACGCGGGGAGGAGGATCTCGCGGTGCGGAAATTGCTGACGCGGTATTTTCGGGTCCGCGACCCGGAGCGGGAGAGGGGGAATCGGGGTCCGCGACCGCCGTCGCCGCCGCCGCCGCCGCCGCCGCCGCCGCCGCCACCGCCGCCGCCGCCGCCGCCGCCGCCGCCGCCGCCGCCGCCGCCGCCGCCGCCGCCGCCGCCGCCGCCGCCGCCCGCTGCCAAGTGAACGAGAATGTACTACGTTATGGGTGGGAGCGAGAGAACGTGATGGATAGTATGCGATGTGTATGAGTGAGAACATGTGATGAGTGTAAGTGAGAGAGCATGCGGGAATATGGATGTAACGGGTGGGAAGGAGAGAACATGATGAATAGTATGCGATGTGTAGCATGCGATATGTGTGAGCGAGAGCGTACGATTGGCGGGAGCGAGAGAACGTGATGGGTAGTATGTGATGAGTAGTATGCGATGTATGGGAGTGAGAACGTATGATGAGTGTGAGAGAGTGAAAATATGTGTGTATTTAATGGGTGAGAGCGAGAGCGTGTGAGTGAGATGAGTGCAAGTGAAAGCGTGCGAGGGATGGGAGTGAGAATGAGAACGCATATTATATAATTATATATTTATATATTTATATTCATTATTATCATTTATTTATTTATATATTTACACCCAAACTTCGATATTATTATCTATTAGAGGACGCATGCCAAAAAGATGACGCAAGTCCCACACGTCGGCTTCACCACCAAATTGACCGCATGAACGTTCCAATACGTCATCATTCTGCGCTCTTAGCAGATCTCTTCTCCATCGTGTCCAGAATATTTTATTTATATTAATAAAGCCTCTAATTTGGATATCTTCTTGGTACAACCATGACTAGAAAAAAATTAACATTTTTTAATCTTATAATTTAACAACTTTTTAAAATATAAATGTCTAAAAACTTACTTGATTACTTGTTGACTCGCGCACCGACAGTAACCCTCCTAAAGGGATGTTTATTGGAGGGCCAGGAAGTGGTACCCTCACACACAGCTCATTGTTAATAATAACACGCTGGATCGGCATCCCATCAACACACACGTACTAAAAAATAGAATATAATTATTATTTAATTTTTTACACTTCACATGCACATAAACTTGCACTATTACTTACACCGGTGACGGGATACGTGATTTGAATGTTCTGCATGTTGTAGTATTTGCGATAAAAATTTTTTTCACAAGCTCACTTTTCACGAACTGACTGCACCGTCGAGAAGCAGTAGACTAAAGATGTGCGTTACTCTCACTTGAGAGATGAATTTGAAAAAGCCGTGTCAGCTTTGTGGAATTTTTTTATCTGCACGCATTCTCATTTCAAAGCTTTATAATGCTGTCTTGGTTAACGTCTCAGTTAACATCTCGTTCGAAATAAAAACCGCATTAAACACTATTTAAGACTTACATCTATATCCTATTGAACCGCTATTGAACAACCAATGAACTACTATCAAACTGTATCATACAGATATCGAACCGATATTGAACTGCATCGTACAGCTATCGAACTGCATCATACAGATATCGAACCGATATTGAACTGCATCGTACAGCTATCAAACTGTATCATACAGCTATCGAACCGATATTGAACTGCATCGTACAGCTATCAAACTGCATCATACAGCTATCAAACCGATATTGAACTGCATCGTACAGCTATCAAACTGTATCATACAGCTATCGAACCGATATTGAACTGCATCGTACAGCTATCAAACTATATCATATAGCCATCGAACCGATATTGAACTATCACTTGTGAAATAAATTGAAAAAAGTTGTGTTAAAGTATAATTTTTTCTATCGTACGTGACTTCATATAATTTTTTCTATCGTACGTGATTTATCAACGAGATCGTCTTATATTATCTCGGTCAACGTCTCAGTCAAAGAGCATATTAAGATTGTAGTAGTAGTACTAAGTTTTTAAACATATCATATTCCATTTCATACATCTTCCTACATATATCTTATATCCATTTCATACATCTATATATCTTATATCTTATATGGGAAAAGGATAGAAAACATTTTATTGCATTTTATTTTTCTTTATTTTGAAAAAATTCCACAATTATTTTGATATTGTGACCACCAGTTATATATTTTAAATACATTTTGTAATGCACAATTCTTAATATGTTTTTCACATCGTATAGTATTACTAACATCTAGATTATTTAAAGATTTAATGTCTTCATAATCTGCATCCAAAGTCTTGATATATATCCCATCATCGGTATCAAGCATATCCGTCAACCATTCTCGTTTCTGAAGTCCCTTAACGTATATGATAGTATTGCTGTCATCCGTATTACACACAGCAGATGTAATCAGACGTTTCGCCATGCTGTACGGTATCATCCCGTCTTTCCATTGCAATCCATGATGATATGCAATCAACCAAGAAGCACAAGACTTGTCGGATTTTGTAAGAACACGCCATGGCATGGGGCTAGCAAAAATATAATGTGCGAGAACAGTTCCTTTTTTCAGTACCGCTACTTCCTTTACGATAAATTTTTTATCGACAATAAATCCTTGCAGATCCACAAATGTCGGTACGATCATTATGAGTAACTCTTCAAGACTGTAATTTAATACCAAATATCTCAGTTTTTATCAGTTTAATGTTACATGATTTTGCGCACTACGTTGGACAACGGACAATATTCAATTACACGATCATGTAAAATGAGACAATAAGCGGTAGTATTCGCAGGAACATTTTCCTTGCAATCAAATTCTATGCGCACATCTACGGTAGCACTCTTGACGGATTCGTTTTGTCGCGAACAGTCAATGACCGCAAAAGGTCCTTTTTCCAGGAATGTGATTACATTTAGCAGTGTTTCACACTCATATCCATAATAAGATTTACCAAAACGTCGATATATGTCATATAGAATGGCATATCTAGATTTACGAAAGTCTAAATTCATATCGTCATACGGATAAAATTCAGAGTTTAAATAAAGTTTTACATTGGTTAAATTACAGTCGTCAAAGATCGTAACATCTTGAGACATGATATTTTTTCGACCTGTCTGCAGTGCGAAGATAACGAAGCGCGGTTTCTCGAGTTGAATTGCAGTTTTAACAGCCCATGAATGTTTCGTCGTACTCTGCAGCAAAGGATACTCATACAGATCCCAGGAGCGAAAACTCATACTTAGACATTGTCCACTCTCCAAAGCTCGCAGCAAAGATAATTTGTTGACTTCGTTTAACGTAACATGCGGCATTCGCCACTGCACTTTAAATAATTCAATTTCCGGTTGAGCCGTAGAATTTCCAACGATAGAATTGTTATCGTTGCGCGCTCGTATCAAAATCAATTCATGACGAGCGTTAACAATCACGCGTTTGTAATCTTCGCAAAAGCCTAATAATACACTAAGCGGTACGCAAAAGTTGAAGTATCCTTCCGGTAGGTTATACGAAAATTCCCATCCTGCATTCTGCATAATTACTGCTTTGTCATATGACAACGATACATAGTTCTTGAGAGTGCTGGTTATTCCAACGTTTCTGTTGCGGTCAATTTCCACACCGTTGAGTTCATATCGAATTTCATCAAACATGAACGCCACGCAATTATTTCCGAGATTTATCTCATCTTTATCCGTATCGTCTTTCTTCTTTACCAATCTTCCTTCGACGTAGAGAAAACTTTCACATGGTAACGTGTATAAATCCTGCTGTTGTATGGGTATCCTTATTTCATCGCTGTATCCAAAAGTGGTGTTGGCGTACGGATTGTACGTATGAGTCTCGATCTTGACGATGCTGTCGTCAAAGATCGGCTCACCTCCAATGTTCAAGATCTTAGACATCTTAGATATTTCGTACGATAAATCCCAATGATTTTAAAAATTCAACGTTTGACGCGGTGAGATTCTTTTTATCAGATGAGTGAATATTTTTAACTGTCTTACAATTTATTTCACACGGTCGAATATTCTTGATTGGTGTAAAAATTGTATCCTTCACTTGCTCATTCAACACGAGCATCTCACGTTATCGTCTTCGTACGTGTAATTTAACAGTAATCTCCTCTCCACGAAAATCGAGTAATTGACCGTCCTGATCCACAATGCGAATCGTCAAATCAGTAATGCTTCGTGCAACGATTGGAAGATAAATGATCTGTGCAGGCGTTTCCGATATCTTATATCCTGGTGGCACCCTCGGCGAAAATTCGTGTATTGTGTGTACGCACTTGTCGTTGCTGTACGCACCCGCAGTCACGTTACATTCTATGCGAATAATGTTTACGTTTATGATATTTATAGGTGCATCCGATTCATGCCACATTCGCGATTCAAGAATACGCGATGAAAATCCCAACAGCGATCCAACGTTGTTAGGTTTAAAGAAATTTATCTGATAAGCACACATAATCTCACTCTTCATTGTATTGTTGTTAGCACGAATCACCACCGGATATTCGCTTTCTTCTTCATCTTCTTTGTGAAACGTTCTCTTTTCCACAACATTGGAATGAGATTGTAAAATTGTGCGTTTCAAATATCTATCTATATCACGCAATTCATACGATCCTTCGGGAATTGTAATTTCCTTGTTGTCTTTGTCATAATAAAATTTGTTATTCGACGAATTTACATTAGGTATGGTATAGTATGTTTCAAAATCTGTGAGACCGAGCTCATAATCGCCATCGCTCAAATCTACGGCTGGAAAATAGCTTACCGCGAGGATGCTACTCTTGCCAGTTACCGTAAACGTCAGTGACATGTTGAAACGAATACTGAGTTAAATTGCATAATGTTAGCCTTTAAATTGATTACTAACTGTTTGAAGAAAACGCAGACATAGTTGGCCACAGTTGCTTTGATCATAACGTTGATAAGGCGTGTGATTATACTCGATCCGCGTTACATCTAAATATTGCACCAGTTCTTTCGGTGGTCTAAGATTGCCGAAACTATCAAAGTATATAGCGCGATTTCCTCTCTTTGCATATGCCACCCAGTGTGTACCTGATCCTTCAGCGTTATCTAAATTTACAATACCGCTCTCGTTTCGATATGCTCCAACCGTTGGTAATGCTGTACGCATAAAAATTCCTCTAAAGTGTGGAATGCTCATACGTTTCGCTAACTGTAATAATTGTATGTTGGTAGTTGCACCTTTTGGCATTTTTAACGTCTTTTTGACGTTTTTTTTTTTTCGTCGACACTCCTTGTCCACGCTTATATGGAGCGAGATAAACTCCATGACCTTCCATGACACGATTATGACGTTTCAATTCGTTCAGCTGACGCTGTGCTGCCTTGTTATCATTCACAGCCTTCGCAACTCCCGCCGCTCCACCGACCAACGACCCGAGAACACCCAACAGCGGTAGAATGGGTAAAACACCACCGCGTTTCGCTACCGGAAGTATTCGTTTACTCGTTCTCAGAAGTATTCGTTTACTCGCTCTCTTCTTTTTATCACTTTTTTTCTTTTTCAAACCCATACCGATTTTTGTCTTAGTTTTCATAGCTGCCCAAACGGCTGCTGCAGCAGCTCTTTCTCCGAAAGTCGAATCGTTCGCTGTAATGCGTTTTCGCGCTTCCGCAGCGAGTATATTATCAGCTGCGTGTCTATCGGTGAGTTCGTTGCTCTGGGAGTATGCAATGTCGTGTTCGCGACATGCCGCGTCCAACGGATTAATACCCCGATCACCTCTGGCCAATCGCTTTTTCAGCCTAGTACCTGGACCGCAAAATTGATATCCTGGTATGTGCAGTTCGAAAGGAAGCGCATTTATCACACGATTTAACAAGCCGCGACCTACCGCTGGCATTCGCGACAATTCTTTATCAACGGTGCGGGGCCGTCGATGTGCGTCTGGTGCAACGATTGATTGTAATGTTCGTAGCAACGACGATGGCTTCGAATCTCCGTATCAGCCTTTATGTGTTCCGGAAGCCTGTCCCACACGTATTCGATATAATTGCTACACACGCGTAGCAGAATAGGTTTCGACACGAATTCTAACTGCTCGACACTCAAATCGAGTATATCGGAGGGATGTGACAATATGAGAAACATTTTACATACTGAACAATTTTGCTCGGTGCGTCTCTATAAATAGATCGGTCTTATTAATTTTTGTCAGTTTTTATCAGAGTATAGAGGGAGAAAATATGCGGTTCGTACAACATTCACCAGCGATTAAAGTAACAAATTTCGATGACAGAATAATGTCCAAAAGAAAAATAAGGAGGCATGGAAACATGTTGCCGAGTTCTATACGTGGTATAATTTGCGGTCCGTCAAATTGTGGCAAGACAAACGTATTAATAAGCTTGTTGGAAAGTCCGCATGGAGTACGTTTTGAGAATGTGTATGTGTACTCGAAATCATTACAACAACCGAAATATCTGTATTTGGAAAATTTATTGACACCGATTGAAGAAGTTAGTTATTTTGCATTTGCCAATAACTGTGATGTCATTCAACCGAGTGAAGCGCTTCCGAATTCCATTTTTATCTTTGATGACGTGGCGTGTGATAAGCAAGATACGATAAGAGACTACTTTGCAATGGGGCGACACGTGGATGTCGACTGCTTCTATCTCTGTCAGACGTATGCAAAGATACCGAAACATCTTATACGCGACAATGCAAATTTGCTAATTTTATTCAAGCAGGATGGTACCAATCTAAAACATGCGTACAACGATCATGTAAATACCGACATGTCTTATGAGGATTTTAGCAATTTATGTCATACTTGTTGGCAACAAAAGTATGGATTTTTAGTGATAGATAAGGATAGCGCACTCGCCGATGGACGATATCGAAAAGGATTTAATGACTTCGCAATACCATAAAGCAGTTAGTTGTTTTTGATACGTTGACCAAGTAGCGTTTCTCAACATGGATAACACAGATAACAATATGGATCGTGAGAAGATTGTGAAAGAGATTGCGAAAACAAGTGATTCAATTTGTAAAAAATATCGCGCTTTGAAAGCGGGTAAAGTGCAAGAAGAAATGGCGTTGGAGAGACACTTTAAGCCCATTGTCGAACCATTAAAACAGATTGTTGAAAACACTATTGGTGATGTATCAGATCCGATTAAGAATGAATCGTTCTTCTCGGGGGAAGACGAATACGCAGAACCAAAACCCAAACGAAAGCGATCAAACGCTTCGTTTAATTCTATAATGACCTCTACTCCTGTTAAAAAAATGAGACGATCAAAAACTGTACCAACTAATTTGAATGAAACATCGCAAATACTACATGATAGTGATTTATCGTACAGTCATGTACCTTCCGTCGAAGACGTTTTTGAAATAGCAGCCAATGAACCGCTTGTGACGTCTATTCGACAACAATTGGAAACGCGAGAGGGACGTGAAAAGTTGCACATGCACTATGGTCCATTAGGTCAAAAATATATGGGGGCTGTTCTGAGTGGTAAAAAACCAGTCATTATAGATACTGTTTACGGAGTTTACTTCACCGACTTTGGAACGATGCTCGGCGATAAACGCATCGACATACATAAGAATGATAACATAGTTATAGATGGTAAAATATACACGGGAACGCCTGGTCTGTATGAATTAATTTTCATGAAAATGCCCAACATGTACACGAATAATGACCTGCAAAATTATAAAAACATTCTATTGGTGACAAATGCATATAGACGAGGACATATTGCACATAATCAAGTAATGGGTAACAAAGGGTCTAAATATAAAAATATAATTGCACCCTTAGTAACAGACGCAAAAGTTGGACAAGGTTTATCAAGCGCTATTACATTAAATAATAACAAGATCGATTATGTTCATTGGGATGATCCCAACGAGCTTGTGGATCGCCTTCGATTGCTCGAGGCCTCACACCAGGCAGGGCACAATGCTCACGACAACGAGATTCTATCAATTATCGAGGAACTTCGCGAGGCTGGTTTTATTATAAATTAAAACTGCGCGAAACAAATCATTTAGTCAACATCGAAATGTCAATCAACAAGTTTGGAACATCACTCGGAAGAGGTGGTGCGGAACCATATTATCAATGGAGCGGATTAGTCAGAAATTACATGCGTGATAACGCTCTTTGCATGGTTGTCACCGATTTTGATGCAAAGTCGTGCAAGATTCGACGTTTAGCGTTACCTGTAGATGATAGTGATGCAGCCAATAAACGATACGTGCAACAAACTGTGAAAATTTTAAAGGATCGACAGGATGAAATCGAGAGGAAGATTGAGACACTTCAAAGTAAGGTTGAAATTACAGCTCATACGCTAAACGAGATTCAAAGACAGCTCGACGCAGTAACTCATCGTGCAGAGTAAAAAAGTTAGTACGTTGAATATATGCACCATTTACATGTCATACTCTGAACATGTCTGAGAAACAATTGTTGGTTGAGGAGTTGCATGCTCCGGCGAGAAGAAATTTTTCTCGAAGACGCGTCATAGTTCACGGATACGATGACCTGTGGCAGGCGGATGTGGTTGAGATGCGTCCTTACACACGATTTAACCGAGGTTATCACTACATACTCACCGTTATCGACGTGCTGAGCAAGCATGCATGGGCTGTGCCGCTGAAGGCCAAGAGCGGTAGCGAAGTTGCTATTGCGATTGCAAAGATAATTCAGAAAGATGGCAGATGTCCGAAAAATTTGCAAACAGACAAAGGAAAGGAATTTTATAATACCAACGTGCAGAAACTATTAAATAAACATAATATCAATCATTATTCTACATACTCTATAATGAAAGCATCAGTTGTCGAACGCTTTAACCGAACATTAAAAAACGTCATGTGGAAACAATTTACACTCAATGGAAATTATAGATGGATTAATTTGCTGCCACATCTCATGTCAGAGTACAATGCACGAAAGCATCGAACTACTGGCATGCGACCCATCGATGTTACGCCTGCAATCGCTAAAAAACTCTTAACCACGGTGTATAGTCACATAAAAATTGCGGCACCCGCGCGATTTAAAGTCGGTGACTCGGTGCGTGTCAGCAAATTCAAAACTGTTTTTGAGAAGGGTTATACACCAAATTGGACTACGGAGATATTTAAAATTATTAAAGTACAGCGTACCAATCCTGTGACATATGTACTGGAAGATTCCTCTGGAAAACCTATCGCTGGAGGATTTTACGAATATGAGCTGCAGCGTGTTGCAAATCCTGACGTGTATCTCGTTGAAAAAATATTGCGCAGAAAAGGAGATGATATTTATGTCAAGTGGCTGGGATTCGATGGATCGCATAATTCATGGATACATAAAGACACTGTTATTTAATCCAATAAAAATTGTTTTTATTATATTCACATAAAAGTACAATTTAACAAATACATTATTATATTAATTTTAAATTATGTGAGATTTCTTTATCATCCTTTCCTTAATACATTTTTATTAATACATGTTTTTAACATAAAAATATATATATAATTATTTTTAATGTGCATGTAATTTAAAAGCTATATAATGTTAAAGATATTATAGTGGTATTCGATAATGTCCCCACGGTAACGTTTCAACTGAATCGGGTATAAGGTATCTCTTGTCATCATATGGACTTAGAGCGATTTTTGTTTCGGACACCGTATATACTTTATGTAGCTTGGATCTTATACATGATTGGCTACGCGTCATCTCGATCTCATCTCTCAAACACTGGGTATAATCATCAAATGTTATGGTTCGCGTTACTACATTATTCTTGACACCTTTCGCTTTTTTAGTGTCCTTCTTTCCATCTACCTTTAACGCATACATCTTTGCTCTAAGTCCAACGAACTCAGTCATTATCACGCCATTATTCTCATCTTTCATCAAGCCCGGAACTTTTTTATTCTCGAGAGGCATACCGTACGCGTTGTCGACCGGATAATCGCTTGTGTCGAACCTAGCAATATCACGTTTCATCGTCTCGTAAATATCCTCGCACTCGACGAGGTATATGAGACTGTCGGTGTCGGTATACATGACTCTACATTTGTCACGATACAGAGGTAGCATGTACTCGTGGTGAAATTCATATAGACACGTCTTAGAAATATCTAGGATACACATGCCTACATAAATCGGCTTATATAATTTCACCTCGAGTTTTCTAAGTTCAACGGCGATTAAATTTTCTGCAAAAACACTCCGACTATGAAAATTTGGTTTCGCGATCATTGTCTCCGCACCATACCGTCCCACCCATTTTGTCAACAACTTAACGTCAACATGATTGCGCACATTCTCCATGGTTTTACCAAACACCGCATTATTCATTAATTTATACAAGTTTTTTTCGAAATCATTTTTGGCGAGTGTCCGGAATCGTGTATTTAACTCTATGTATTTACAGAGCCATGGAGATTGTGCGAATTGTAATATACGGTGTATCTTTGCTATACGAAGACCGTGACGCATGCACTGCTGCAGGTTGCGGTAATGTATGACGTAACGTTCCTTATCATACAGCGTAGCGAGAAGTTTACATTCACGCTTGCCTGGCGGTTTATCGCGTGTTGGGCAGAAAGATAGGTCAGCGTGCTCGTCGTGAAGGTCTCGGGGATACTCGAGATCAACTTCGAGAATGTATCCCGTTGGTGAATCAGCAGCGATCGCATTTATGTCAAAATTCGAGACTTCGATCCATTGAAATTCCCCATATGGCAGCGGCTGACACATCGCCCAACCATACAAATTATTAACGTCAAAATACATAAGATATGAGGATGGTTTCGATGAGTCGTACGTCTGCATGTATTTGTTGTTAGCCTGTGCATATCTGCCTGAACATTGACTGAGACCGCCGCGTATACCGCGTTCGATGAACATTACCATGTCAATGTCAGTAAGCAGTTCGAAAGTAATTTTTGTATATTTTAACATAGCGTCCCACGTGTATCCGGGGAGAGTGTAATAATGTGCTGGATCGAGACCGTAACTTTCTAAGCATTTATCGCGAAAATTTTCAAAAATGTCAGCTAACAATAACACATCCGTTTTCAAATATAGATCGCTGTATTCACCCAACGTTTGAACGGAGAATCGCTTCCAGACATTCTCAGCGTGCATGTAATTGCTCTCGGATACAGTATCAGAGGTCAGGGAACTGAAAAATGATTCGCGCGGCGGTAAACATGTGTCCTGCAGCTTGTTCACGCAGTCAACGTACTCATACGGAAATACACCTTTTCGTGTCAATAAATCAAAATCCTCGTCAGATAAGTGTAAAAATTCGGAACGTACAATTTTTAATTTTTCTTTGCCTAGAAATGATGCCAATTTTTCGAGACTAGTATTTAAAAATTTATATGAATCTATGAACCGTAGTTTTATGTAATTGTGTGGATCTAATTTATCGGCTGTGTCTACGACATGTTTTGTAAAAGAAATGTACTTTTCTTTCGTGATGGGAAGTACGTCAGTCTTCCCTTTGAACGCTGTGGCTATTTCCTTAATAATGAAATGCGAATCGTATCCAGATAAGTTATGAAAAATAATAGGCATGTATGATGCATTTCGATAATTTAAATTACAGAGAGAATGTGCAGGACCGCGGTAACGACCAGTCAAATGACAATGATCGCGCACCCACGTATCATCCGACGCGAATGGCTTATCGCAGATATGACACCGCGTCGCGCTATGGTATGCCTCCAATTGTTCCTCTGATAACGTTTCCATAGGGATATTAGTTGATAAACGAGTCTTAACATTATACGCTAATTCTTCAAGTTGTTTAGTGAACCATGCGACGCAATCTTTATCGCGACGAAACCGGTACGTGGATAACGTGTCATCGTATGAGCATCGCACGTAATACCCGATGCTGAATACCTCATGTTGTTGATATGTGTATGACGCTTGCTCTGTATCATGTTGCGTCTTCCGCAGCACACACTCGAGGTCCGCGTAGACGATAAAGGGCACTCGTTCCTTGTGGTTTACATTCTGGAAATTTAACCACTTGTCGTCTTCAGCGGGCAATGTGATAGCGTAGTCGTTCATCCTCTGACAGTCTACAGTGTGTGATTGCAACCTCTCGCATGATGAAAAATAGTGTAAGCACCTGTAAAAATAATTTTAAAAAATTTTAATTAATTTTTTTGCTGGATCATGTGAATTTTTTAAACATATTATACATACCGATCGCAAATGTATCTTTTTCCATCATGTTTGCTCAGTTGGGAGCTGATGAGGCGGGACAGATTTTTTATCCAGACAAAGTGACCCACGCTGTCTTCGTGCGGATTTTGTACGTATAATAAATTGACATGCTTCTCTTTCTTGTCATTGGAGAGCCGCAGCGGAAGAATCTTTAGCATTGCCATTTCCTTTTTCATCCCATAGACGTTGATCGATATATTGTTAAGACTCTCAAATTTTCCAATGTCCTTTACTGTAACGGGAAACGCAATGTCATCAAACTTTAGGACTGTTGTATAATGTGGATATGATGATTCCAATCCTGTGTTTCTTTCAGCAGGATGTAGACCACGCGAAGCATGCATTGTCCTTTGAATTAACGTTCACTACTGCACGCTTCATCATTATTTCTCGCGGTAATGTCACGTAACACCCCGCGTGTAGAGGATTGTACTTATTTATATTTAGAATCAAATTGAGAATTCGCAATAGCGCCCACCCGCTATCTCGTTCTTGAAACTCTTCAAGTGATGCTAATGTGGGTTCGATAACGCGTCGCTCGTACCACTCGTCCAAGTCCGACGTTTGGAATAGTTCACAATTTTTAGTGTTTATACTTTTGTTGGCACGTTTATCACCCGTTACAAACACGCCGTTGAATGCTGTATTCACTTTTACACTGTTGTGTTCCTCTAGAGCGTCCCGCACTCGCTCGAGCACTATACCGCCTGCGTCTTCTAAAAACGTTCGCGGTTCAATATAGTTTGTATTTATCACTGCACCTGTCTGAATGCGATTCTCGAACGCTGTATCTATCTTTCGCCACATAAGTTTGTTCGCGTTATTACTAGTGCTCGCGTAATTACCACCTACATGCACGAAACGTCTTTGTAATTGTGTCTTTTCACCTTCGAGTCGCGCGATCCTCGCCACCAACGATTGCCTTTGTCCGACGGCAAACCGAGGACGCTTTATGCGGCTATGTTCCTCAAGCTGTTGTATAATCTCATCGCATCGCTGCAACCACATAAAACACTCGCCCAAAGTAGTGACTCCATTTGCTTGCTCCAACAGTTCGCGTTCCACTTGCTCGAAATTATTCTCCATTTTTATCACTGTTGTCTTTTATCACTGTTTTAAAACAACACCATACAATCTTCAACAGGACACTCGCATATAGTTTCGTAGCACCTAATGCAGAATCGAAATTTGTCTTGAATTTCAAACTGCATTAGCTTGCTTTGTCTTTCACACCGAATATAAAAACATATCTCCTTCTCTTGCTCAGACAGAACGTATTCATCCTCATCATTGTTTAAAAGGTTTGAAAATTCGTGGTAAGTACGCAGCATTTTCTCTACAAGTATTATAAGCAAAGTGGGACGTTATTGCTATCACTTCGATATACCTTCCAACACCTGCTGGTATCTCAATGAGATGGTAACAGCATTCCTGAGTCTTTTCTACGATTTGTTTTGCTATATCATATTCATTTTCATCGGTGTCAACCGAATTGAGTATCTCTTTATATAATTTGTGCTTCATATGATGAGGCCAGTTATCAACAAATTGGTCGTGTATGTAAACTTCCTGTATTATGGTGCGTTCATGCGTTCCGCGTAAACCGAGTTCTCGATCACGTAGAAATTGCACTGGTGATATTCTCTGCACATCCTTTCGTTTTTCGGAATCATCATTATTGTTAAGGACATAAATGGCATCTTCTACGATATCGTCATTCATGTTATAATAATCTAGTTTTTATACTAAGAAGTCTCTACTGTGCGCACACTGAACACATATTGCACTAAATTATTACTCCGGATTGATGATGGTTTCAACTTGCACTCGGATCTTAAACTTCGCATCAAATGCGATATTATGCGCTTCCCGACCGCTTATATATTTTTTATAACTCTTTATTTTCTTTGTCTTAACATCGGTGCTTGACCTCTGCAAGATTTGCATTATTTGAATGTGCGATTCTGAATGATCTCATCAAGAAAGTATCAAATGATTTATGTACGTGCCTAAAACATATTTTTGTTACAGCAGCCGTACATCGGCGCTTGACCTCTGCAAGATTTGCATTATTTGAATGTGCGATTTTCGTATGATCTCATCAGTAAGTATCAAATGTATGTGCCTAAAACATATTTTGCCACAGCAGCCGTACATCGGCGCTTGACCTCTCAAAGATTCACATTATTTGAATGTGTGATTTTCGTATGATCTCATCAGTAAGTATCAAATGTATGTGCCTAAAACATATTTTGCCGCAGCAGCCGTACATCGGCGCTTGACCTCTCAAAGATTCACATTATTTGAATGTGTGATTTTCGTATGATCTCATCAGTAAGTATCAAATGTATGTGCCTAAAACATATTTGCCGCAGCAGCCGTACATCGGCGCTTGACCTCTGAAACATTGGTCATCCTTGAATGTGTAAAGTTTGAAATAGTGATTGTCCCCTCTACTGAGATGTGTGAAAAAATATGTGATTGTCCCCTCTACTGAGATGTGTGAAGGGTGTGCAATATAAGAAGAGTTCTGACAACGGTATCACATCAGTTAATCAGTGGAATACGGACGGTAAAGTTCCAATCTTGCATTAGTTAATCAAAAGAAGTCGGAGTTTCCCTGAAAATGAACTATTACGTTCCGATTCAGCAGAATGAAACGTGCGATAAACCGTAAGTATTTCTTAAATTAATTAAATCAAATTTTGTTACATATTTAATTGGATTTTATTTTTTATATCTTGCAACATTTTTTCTTTACAGAACAATATCGCAGCCGCGTCATACTCCACGCATTCTGGGGAGGAGATTTGCTTTGACGACTACATTCTATAAATATTTGGATATAGGAATCAGTGTGGGACTTGAGCCTTTTGTAGAGATGATTCTTGGTGACAACAAGGGCAATGAGATATCGCTGTCACGTGATACCTGGGTAATAATTATTGAGAAACGGACAGATATCGAGCAACTCCTGCAGTCGACAACCGCTACATCGTTGTGGATTAATGATCTTTTCATCGAAGTCGTTAAAATACGTAACGAGAGTATCATAAAATTCACTTTAAATAACAAAATTATGTACATGAAACCATCGACTGTGCAATTTTTACTAAATCTTGAAGATGTTATCAATAATGCATATTTTAAGTTATGGGATGATATGCATATAGTAAAAGAACGATATAATCAATTTGTAAACTGTTTGCGGCGAAATAATATTCATAACAAGTGTGATGCAGTCAAATTGTTAAATGAAATATGTGTAAAAACTTCACTTGTAGATTGCGAACTGATGGTTTATGCATCAGACAATATTGTATACGACGCGTTACAAAAGGAATAAATGAAAAAAATTATAAATAATTATTATAACCTATTTTCTCTCTTCCCTATTCCTTTGCGGTATAATGGCGTGCGCAGAACCGAGTAGGAGGTACATAGATAAGATGGGTGGGAACGCATGTATGTAACCGCATATGAAAGAACGCAACGAATGAAAGAGAAAGAGCGAGAGAATGATAAAACTGTATGGCTGGAAATATCGCGTACGGATGAGAGAGATAGAGAGAGAGAGAGACAGATTCGGAATAGAGGGAGAGAGCGAGCACCGCGGCGATGGCTGCTACAACAGCGGCGGCGGCGGCGGCGGCGGCGGCGGCGGCGGCGGCGGCGGCGACGGCGGCGGCGGCGGCGGCGGCGGCGGTCGCGGACCCCGATTCCCCCTCTCCCGCTCCGGGTCGCGGACCCGAAAATACCGCGTCAGCAATTTCCGCACCGCGAGATCCTCCTCCCCGCGTGACGTCATACCCCCGCGCCTACCGGTACCCCCCGCACACCCCTCTCCCGCTCCCGGGTCGCGGACCCGAAAATACCGCGTCAGCAATTTCCGCACCGCGAGATCCTCCTCCCCGCGTGACGTCATACCCCCGCGCCTACCGGTACCCCCCGCACACCCGCACCCCCCTCGGAGCCCCGTAGTTAGAACTGTCATAGTATTAACTACTGTTTTTTTTACCCAAAAATGATACTAATTTTTCAAGACTAGTATTAAAAAATTTATATAAATCTATAAATCGTAACTTTATGTGATTATGTGCGTGTTATCGGCAGTACTTATGATATGCTTTGTAAAAAAAATATACTTTTCTTTCGTGATTGGTATTAAATCAATTTTCCCTTTGAACGCTGTGGCTATTTCCTTGATAATAAAATGTGAATTGTATTCGGATAAATTATGGAAGACTACCGTTGTGTACAACACATTTCGATAAAACAAGAAGAATGCGCGGGACCGACCGCAGATGGCAATGATCGCCCACCCGCTTATCATCCGCGAACGGTTTTTCGCAGATATGACAATGCGTCGCGCTACGGTATGCCTCTAATTGTTCTTTCGTTAAAGTTATCATGGGTACTTTAGTGCCTAAACGAATCTTAACGTTATGTTCTAATTCTTCGAGTTGCTTAGCGAATCACGTGACAGAATCTTTATCGCGACGAAAACGAAACACGGATAACGCATTATCGTATGAGCATCGCACATAATACGCTATGCTAAATACCTCGTGTTGTTGGTAGATGTATGTCATCGGCTCCGTGTCAGGTTGCATCTTCCGCAGCACACATTCGAGATCGGCGTATACGACGAAGGGCACTCGTTTCTTATTGTGTAAGTTGCGGAAGCTCAGCCACTTATTTTTTTCATCTGATATTTCGGCAGCACAATCATTCAACTTTTGGCAGTCCACATTGTGCAATTGTAATTTTTTATCGGAACTGAAGTAGTGTAGACATCTGTAAATAACGAAGAAAAAATATATGTTTATTACTATTTAAAACAATTTATAAACACATTCATTAAGAACACAGGCACACACAAAAAAAGTGGTTGGTCCGGCGGACTAGACAAGTCAATCCTTATGTATTTCGACCCGCTGAATCCGAATCTAAGGTCAGAATTGCAAAGTTAGCTCGCATTTTCTAACCACAAAAAAAATTCTTTTTTAATTACACAGGCACACAAAAAAGTGATTGATCCGGCGGACTAGACTAGTCAATCCTTATGTATTTCGATCCGCTGCATCCGAATCTAAGATCAGAATTGCAAAGTTAGCTCGCATTTTCTAACCTCAAAAAAAATTTTTTTTTAAATATTGATCCGGTGGGCCAGACTAGTCAATTCTTATGTATTTTGACCTGCTGAATCCGAATCCAAGGTCAGAATTGCGAAGTTAGCTCGCATTTCTTAACCTAAAAAAATTTTTTTTGAGGAAAAAATAAGTTAATTCAGCAAATCTAACCTTGGATTTGGATTTAGCGGGTCAAAATACATAAGGATAGATTAGTCTGGTCCGCCGGACCAACATTAAAAAAAAAATTTTTTTTGAGGTTAGGAAAAAATGAGCCAATTCAGCAATTCTGACCTAGGATTTGGATTCAGCGGGTTAAAATACATAAGAATAAACTAGTCTGGTTTGCCGGACCAACATAAAAAAAAAATTTTTTTTTAGGTTAGGAAATGCGAGCTAACTTTGCAATTCTGACCTTGGATTCGGATTCAGCGGGTCAAAATACATAAGGATTGACTAGTGTGGCCTACCGGACCAATATTTAAAAAAAAATTTTTTTTGAGGTTAGAAAATGCGAGCTAACTTTGCAATTCTGACCTTAGATTCGGATTCAACGGGTCAAAATACATAAGAATTGACTAGTCTAGTCCGCCGGACCAACCACTTTTTTTTTTGTGTGCCTGTGGAATTATTACTTACCGATCGCAAATGTATTTTTTGCATGCGTGTTTGCTCAATTGCGATCCCACCAGGCGGGACAAATTTTTGATCCATGTGAAGTGACCCACGTTGTCATCCCCTGGATTTTGCACGTACAAGAGATTAACATACTTCTTTCTCTTGTTATCCGTGTGTCGTAGCGGAAAAAATTTATCCTCTTCGATCCCGTACATGTTGACAGACACGTCGTTGAGTCTCACAAATTTCCCAATGTCTTTTAATGTAACGGGAAACTTGATGTCGTCGAACATTAAGACCGTCGTATAATGAGGGTACGACGACTCCAGCCCTGTGTTTCTTTCCGCGGGATGCAGAGCGGCGACCACTGACCATGCAAAGCATGTATTGTCCTTCGATTTAACTTTCACAACTGCTTTTTTCAACATTATGTCTCGCGGCAATGTCACGTAACATCCCGCGTGTGGAGGATTAAACTTGTTCACATTTACATTTAAATTGAGAATTCGTGAAAGCGCCCAACCGCTATCGCGTTCTTGAAACTCTTCAAGCGACGCTAACGTGGGCTCGAAGACACGCCACTCGTACCATTCGTCTAAATCTGACATTTGAAAGAGTTCGCAATTTTTTGGTAATACTCTTGTTACGTCCGGGAGACTTCACTTTTATTGTCCGCTGACCATTTAGAGATAAGTAAGCCAGACGAAACATTCTGAGACTTATCTGCGGTCGAAGGATTGCAGAGGAGAAAATAAATAAATACCTCCGCGCCGCGAGGGTGTCTGGTTCCCGTAATTAGAAAAACCCATTAAATTTCGGCGGGAATCAGACCTCGTCGAAATAAAATTTAAATATTTACTCGGCTCTTGACAGTTTTTAAGAGCACTCACGGAATTTCCCTTACGACTGCAAATAAACACTAGATGGAAACTAAATTACTAAAAAGGGGAGTGGGCGCGTTTTGGTTTCAAAAGTAATAAAATTTTTTGTGCGGACGCGATGTTATCGAAAGAGGACCAGACCACCTCAATTCAGGGGGAGGAATAAATGGGGCCTGAAAAGAGTTGCCCTCAGGGAGGCGCCAATTCAGGGAAAGGAATCGGTGTAAGGATGTCGAAGCTGCTCTCAGGGAGGTGACTCACTGACTCGAGGAAAAAACGAGGGGTTGTTGCATTGCCGGAGGTTTGAAATGGATTAACTTGATGGGAATACTCACAAAATAATGATATAGAAAATTTTAATATAAGTATTCCTTTTGGTTAATGTGCGTGCGTGGTACCGAAAGGAAATAAGTTTACACACGGAACATTACAGAAAAAAGAAAGGAAAGAAAAGATGTGATTCACTTATTGAATTTTAATTTACTCACTTGGGTGCACTATATAGCAAACACGAAACTTATGTACAAAGTATTTTCGTCGCATCGCTTAGGCGAGAATAATTCGTGGAAGAGAGGCTGAACGCACGCGGCGGGGGTCGACTCACTCGCGCAGAAACTAAGAAATTAGTTCGCGGAAATAATGGATAAATAGGTAGAATTTACCTTTAAATTCTTTGGGTTTGCTCGAAGAAGGCACTTCCTGATAATTTTGCTAATGTATTGTAGTCACAATCGTTACGTCGTGTAGAATATGAATAATCTCACGATTTTTTTATTTCTGCTTTCTTAGTGAAGATGCGCGAATGAATTTATTTACTATAAGTAAGTCTAAACCGATGAGTCGGAAAAGAGAAAAGTTCTTTTAGTGAAGATGCGAATGGATCGATTTACTGTAAGCAAGTCTAAGATCGACGAGTCGGATCAGAGAAAAACTCTGCGGTGCTGGGATTTCGCCGGTTTATATATTATCGGTTTGGTGACCCCAAGTGTGAGGGGATTTTAGCCCTCGGGACCTGGTTGGAGTTATCCTTGTGATTTTCATGTTTCACGCGCGTGTACTCGCGAGGTACTCGTATTTAGCGCGTGATATATGATTCACTGTGCAAATATCATCTCCTCTTGCTGATAAATAATATTCTTATGAATACATATGTGCACGTTTATATATATTAGAATTTAAGAAGAGAAGAAAATTAATATTTGAGATATCATTTGTATTTTTAAGAAGTATATATATATAAATGCGCACACATGTATTAGTACGTATATAGTTTTGACGTTTCGTCTGTGGTCAGAGCAGGCAGCCTCGCCCATGCATCCAGTCATGGGCCCATTGTGGCGTGCGGCGCGTATTTTAGCGCTGAACGTAACAAAAATGAAAGTTTATTACATGATTAAAGATTAGATTGTTATTTTTAGAGATATGCGGCATAGAATTATATTAAGGTTGTATATAATGTATATAGGTATTTAATCAGAAAGATTAACTTTACTTTTTACTTTGATTATAGACTTATTTATATATATTTTTTAATTGTTATTTTTAAATACTATTCTTTTTACCATTTACTGACTAAAGTGCGTATAGATCATCATAATTATACCTTTCGAACATGTACGTCGATCCCAAACATACATTGTCAGATAAAATAACACATTATGATAAATATTTATAATATTTATTTATAATATTTATGAATATTTTATAATATATTATCTATAATTATATTATATTAAAAAATGTATACATTATATTAATTTATTTTATTATATTAGATACTTATGAGGATTGTGTGGAAAAGTCACTAAAATTTAACTCTGAAGAAAAGAAAAAACAGAAAAAAAATAAGGAGGCTTTCTTTCACGAAAATGAACCACGAAAGTCAAAGATAAAGTGCAGAAAAAGGTTTCTTCAAATTAATAAAAGAAAAAGCTCAAAACTTACACAAGAATCTAAATCTATAAAGAAAATAAAAGTAATGTCTGCTTTATATATTTTGTTTTGTTCAAAATTTTTTACAATGATTTCATTTATATAAATATTTTTTCATTTCTACATTTAGGATATGAGAGAATCTGCCCGTGCAGAGGCTAATAATATTGTAGAGAGAGAATTATTAAATATGATTAAAAAGAAAAATTTGATCCCAAGTGCCTTATCTAACAAAGAAGAAAGAAACGTAAGCAATATCTGTGATGATAAAAATGATCATCCAATAGAGCAGGAAGGACATATTATTCAACTGAGCTCTTATCCTTCCGACACGTATAAGACTTCTGTAAGCTCAAAGTTTTTTTCTAATTTTCAATAAAAGAAGAATTTATTTAATTCGTTTTGCTGGCATTTTAATATTTAATATCTTTTATTCTTTTTATCATATGTAATATTTATTTCCTATTTGTCTATTTCTTTATATCTCTATTTCAGGACACAGAAAATAACAGTAATAAAGAAGATAACAATACTTCCACTGATGAATCAAGTAGCGATGAACATAATAAGGACAATAACAGTAATAAAATTTTAGAATCTATAAAACTTAAAAAAGTATGTAAATTAAGAACATTAAATTTATTTTCTTTATATTTCCATTATATTAAATTTTGAAATATTTATGTTTTGCAGTTGACTTCGTAATTGGCCACTAAATTTGATATTCAAACTTTAGAAAAATTACTTTCCTTGGATCAAAAGCTGCTTTCGATACAGCATAACTCTGAGAACGAAATAATTACTCATAATCAGACTGAGAGTGATAATGATTTTAAGATATTAAGATCCGAATTTCAAAGCAAACATCTGGATTTCACTCAAATGTCTGGATCACAAAATGAGATTAAAACATCTAACCTTCAATCCTCGAAGTTAGAACCCACTGATAGAATTTAATTAACAACAGATACGCAGATTGTTAAATCTGATTGTGCGAACAATATATTTCCTAAAATAAAAATTTTTGGCTTGAATAATATGTTCAGTGGAGATATGTTTCTTGTCAAAGATCCTATGTTAGTAAGTATAGTTTCATATTGTGTAACGTTTGTTTTGCATTATTTTTCATAATAAAGTATGCATATAAACTTCTGTCGTGTAGCTGTTGTTTATTTTTTAAATATTATTTAATATATTATTTATTTTATAATATTATTGAGAAATATTAAGTCTAATATTTTTACTTTTAGGGAATTACTTTAAATGAAGCCAAATCGTTATATTGTTTACAAGACAAATATACTCAAGCAGAAAATGCTACGTCTGCTACAATGGCTGATCGCAGACTCTTAGATGGAGTTTTTACTCCTAAAGCTCTATCTATATGCTCCTTATCAGGGATGCCATCTAGGGGTAAAGGAAAATTAGCATACGCTAACAAATCCTTGATCAAACCATACCTCTGCCCCAAGGCAGTCACCGCTATCATAGGTCAGTTAAAAATTCTTGATATCTTTTCTTTGATTTCAATGGGGAACAAATATATGTCACAGTTCAAATATATGTATATGATGCCATTTTTCTTTCAGATAAAGCTTTGCAACTCCAGAACATAAAACACTGGCGCCCAAAGAAGGATTCAAGTCACATTAAACAGGCGATGTCTGTAAGACTCAATGAAGTAACCAATCAATATACTAAGGAAAATCATTAAAACAATCGAATTCTTTTCTCATTTTGTCATTTTTAATTTGTTTAAATTTCTAGATTTTTTAGGTTTTTTTACAGCAATTTTCATTTCAAAATATAAGAGAAAAAGTTATAAAAATATTTATTAATTATAAAATAAATTGATATAATATAAATAAATTAATATAAAATAAATTGAAATAATATAAATAAATTAATATAATATAAATAAATTGATATAAAATAAATTTAATATGTACGACATCAAAAAATTGATCAACATCTTAACCAGCGAAGGATATAAGACCATATATGATAATAGTAAAGTTCTACCACCAACTCATCCTATTTATCAAAAAGTTGCTGAGGCTATGATAAATAGTGGGTCCTGTATGAGTCCTAAACATGTTTATACAATAACGTGGAAAGATAGGAATCATATACGCCAAGCCGTATTGAGAACATATTTTATTAAAGAATCAGAGATACCCAATGAATCGAATAACGATAGCTCTTGTAATGTAACTAACTTGAATGATGGTTCTACTCGTTAAGAATCAGATAAAGAAGTAATAAAATTCAAGTTAATAGTTTCAGAAGAAAACTGGACACAAATAAAGCCCACTAAAATGCAATACAGATGCAAACGACAAAATAAACGTGAATATACGTCATTACAAACAGGAAAATGGACCCACATATTTGCTGACAACATATGGCAGCAAACTAGAATACCATGAGCACTAAGTGCAACTAAAGTATTTGAAAGTAGCAATGCTAAATGCTACGTAAATTTTAAAAGCAGTTGCAAAGAATGTGGTGCAAGACTTACAGGTTTTCTATATAGTAAGTTTCTAAAAAAGGAAACGATGTCATCTTTTAATGTACGCTTACCGGTTTTTCTTCAGATGTCAAGCACACTAAAAAAAGACACTTGAGAGGTGCATTACGAGAAAAAATTGCAAGCGAGTTGGTGGATGGAAATAAAAACGTTAACGTATGGCGCAATGAGGAAGCCAACAGAATAATGGAATTTAATGATGATATTCCACCAATTTGATATGATACAACAGTTTTGTGCAAAGCGAAACAAGAAGAAATCGATAAACGATTACAACTGAAAAATACAAATCCTTTAGAGAATTTATATACTGCAAAGTATATTAGACTGACTGGCATTATACATAATATAGGAATGGATCCGTTCTATTGTATGTATTGGACTCAGGAGCAACAACTCATGTATAAAACAGCTTATAAAGATAATAATAGCTTTTTAGCAATAGATGCTACAGGAAGTATAGAAAAGAAATTACGTCTTCCTAACGGCGAAAAATCCTCACATTTATCTTTATAGAATGTGTTTGCGTATCTAAATACGGCAACTTTTCAACTTTGTAAATGGTATCCGCAAAGCAAGATGCAGCAGTAATAAGCTACTTCCTTTTGGAAATTGTAAGAAATGGTGCACCGAAACCTCGAACTGTTGTGACAGATTTTGGAAAAGCTATTTTGATTGCTGTTGCACGTGTATTTGCAAATTGTATTGATTTAAATCAGTATTTGCAAATATGTTATAAAATTATTAATAATAAATATACGGATATCCCATCATGTTATATGAGACTAGATGTTAGTCATTTTATAGCTATGATTGCTAGATGGGATTGCCTAAAAGGTAAAGTGACAAAAATACGTCAATTTTATTTACGATGCTAAATTATATCAACTGGATAATTTTAAAGACATTTCTGAATTTCTAAAACATATATTGGTCGTAGCATTAAGTGAGGATCTAGGCGATGATGTGATCGACCTGCCACTGTTGCTACCATCTGAAATATATCTTATGCAAATTAATGATATGATTAAAGGAGTTACGGTTAAAGATCCGGAACAAGATAAAAATTACGAAAACGTAGAAAATGAAATTAGTACAGAAGGTTGTTGGAATACTTGGGCAGAAGATACATTTGTTAGAGCAGAAGAAACTGCCCTTGCTTGCAAAAATGGAACTGTTGTAAATGCATTTTACAACGTTGAAGCTGCAAAAAGATAAAAAATCTTATACGTTATTTACCATTATGGACAGGAATAATGAGATCGTACTTTAAATATGGTTTACCAATTGCCACATCATCCTTTGTTGAAGCTAAATTTGCAGAATTAAAGACCAGCGTTTTTAAAAATAAGTTACCCATGCGAATAGATAAATTTATATTTCAACATATTGATTACCTTGATGGTAGACTGAAAATAACATGTGGTTTATCTAATGAAAAAGTAGATTTGAATA
The DNA here is from genome assembly GCF_013373865.1 of Monomorium pharaonis. Taxonomy (NCBI): domain Eukaryota; kingdom Metazoa; phylum Arthropoda; class Insecta; order Hymenoptera; family Formicidae; genus Monomorium; species Monomorium pharaonis. Next base: position 30,617,604 of record NC_050467.1, on the reverse strand, counting down.
AGACAGAATCGACGGAACCAACAAAAACATAAAAAAAACAAAATAAAATCATCTGCTAAAGATAAAGATTTGAATGCAAAAGAATTAAGTCCAGTGAAAATGTCTGATGACGAAAGTCTTACAAAAATATTAAATAATACAAATTTCAATGAAACAAAATTGAGCTCAACAGAAATGTCTACAGAAAAAAGTCCAACAAATACACATTCAAAGAACAATACTGATTTAAACGAAATGGAATTAAATACAGTAAAATTGTCTGATGGAGAAAGTTTAATAAAATTGTCTGATGACAAAAATTTCATAAAAACGCTTTTAAAAGAGAATGTGGATTTAAATGAGACAAAATTAAGTCCAAAAATATCTGATGAAGAAAGTCTCATAAACACATTTTCAAAAGAAAACATTGATTTGAATGAGACAGAATTAAATAAAGAAATGTCCAATGACGATCTCACAAAAACATCTTTAAGAAGTATAAATTTAAGTGACAAAGCATTATCTGATGAAAGTAATTCAACAAAGTCATTTTCGAAGCAAAATAATCCGGATGAATTATTTATAAATGAAAATAAAGAAAATGTAGAGCCAAATTCATTAAATGAAATTGAAAATTGGCGATGTAAAATAAAAAGAAAGGCATCTATAAAATATGAAGCACACGTTTCCAAACGATCAAAACCCAATTACTTAACGCCATGCGCCGATTGGGATTTTAGTAATACATGTAAGACTATAGGTCTACCAATTCTAAAAAATGATTGTATATGTAAACTGACTGTTATTGATAAACGAAAGATAGTTATTCGTGATACATGTGCATTTGATTCTATCTTTCAAGTAATTGGAAACGGTATGGGTATGCACGATACGTACAAAACAGATATGAGTGCATTTATGTCATCAAATATTTTTGTAAAATTCGCAATAAATATATTAAAACGCGGAAAAATTACTGCAAATGATTACAGTACAAAAGCCTCAATATTATGGGATACACCAATTTAAAAAAAAAATCATATCACGCGTACTAATTTGTCACTGAATGCAAATTGTAATGCTGCGCATTTGACAAAATATTTATTTAAAAATATTCCAAGCTACACAACTGAATACAAATGTAGCAAGTGCAGTCACAGTTATAAAAATACATTATCAACATATAACATAAACGTGATGAAATTTTAAGAAACGGTTTCAATAATTTGCAACAAGCGATTGACGATAACATTATTTGTGTCAAAAAAACAACATGTCATAAATGTAAAAATACCATTAGTAGGTATAAGAGGCCGGTATCGCTCCATGGGGCAACGAGCGGGGTGCGGGGCGCGGGGGATATTTGTAGGCGCGGGGGATGACGTCACGCGGAAGCGGGGGAAGACCCGGACCGCATAAGGGTCCGTTTGAGGAGGGAGGGGAAAGGGACCGCAATAAAACCCTGCCCTAGATACTTATCAGCAAGGTATCTCATTAGGAAGCTACCTTAAACAAATGTCGATATGAGATCTTTATAAGGAAGCGGCATTGATTGACGCCAGATTTTTTTTTTTTTTTTTTTTTAAATCAATGAGAAGCATGCGAAACATGTTACGACATGTTGGTCAAATTTTGTCGAAAACCATATGACATACTTTTATGTCCCCATGTTTTAAATTGGCGCCAAAGCTAATGCCGCTCGTAAAATAAGCTTGTCACCATAATTGCTGACGTATTCTTTTTAAAATTACGAGGCTATTGGTAAATAGTATCCCAACAAAATTACCTTTTTAAAAAAAGGTATAAAAAAGCGCCAAGTATACGCGCGCATGAAACGCCCTCAAAAATCTATTTTTGTAGAAAATAATTTTAATTTGGCACTACAAATGTAAAAAATTTTAATAAAATTTTCTTTTCCCCCAAAAACAGCAAATAATTTATTTTCTCTACAAAAGTAATGATATGAAGAAAATGCGCCAACCATGAAAATGGATGTTCATACAAACTAAAACATCCACTTTTACAAATAATTATCTGTACAAATATTACAAATAAATATTTTAATACAAATTTTACTACAAAAACTTGGCGCCGCTAAACCGAATAATTTGCCATCTCTCTTTCTTTTTCTTTTGTACGTGCATCTCTGATTTGAGTGCGTGCGTGTGTGTATATGTGTGTTAGTATATAATTTTGTTCATAAGGAAGCGATTTTTAATATCTGAGTCTCTTAGGGCCGGTTATTCCAACTTCTTGATAAACTTATCTACCAGGTAGGTGTTTATCTTCATTTCTTTTCTTAAATAAATAGACAAACATATATTGATAGTTAAGTTTACAAAGAAGTTCGAACAATCGAGCCTTATGCGTGCGTATGTTCGAATATGTCTCTCTCTCTCTCTCTCTCTCTCTCTCGCGTCTCTACCGTGATGGACGTGTCAAAGATCGCTCCGCAAATGCAGTTAATTTAAAGTGATTAAGAAGTGAAAGAAAATTATAAAAAGGTGTCGTGGCTGTAAGAATAAGCGTAAGGACCAAACAGGACCAAAGTTTTCTAGCGAGAGTGCGTGGATCTATGCGGAAAATCAGTATATTTTCCATGCGGGTCATACATGTCGCGACAGGTAGACATTTATAGTGACATGTATATTAATTAAAGTTACGTACGTGAGTGGGCGCCCGTATCGATAGGATCGGCATCAGCCGATACCTACTAATATGGTCGATGAATATGCGGAATATAGATGTGCCGCATGTAAGAAGGAAATAAAAAGTCAGGTCGTGACATGTAAGTCATGTGTCAAACTTTTCTTCCATCCTGGATGTGCAAGTAAACATAAGGTGTATGACAGAAATCGAGAATATGTGTCTTGTCCTGGCCCATATGAGAAGTTTACAGTAGACAGTGAAAAAGATATAGATGTGAAAAAAACACCAATACAGACGGGAAGCGGAAGAGAAAGACTAAGTTCTACGGGATCGACGGGAAGTGGCGGAAGCAGAGCGATAGGAGTCAACATGGGCATGGATACGAAAATTGATTGGCTAGTAAGAACTATGAGAGAGATGAAAGATGAAATGGCATGCAAACGAGAAATAAAAATGCTGATTAAAGAAACAGTGCAAGAGGAAATAAAAGCTATTAAACAAGAAATGGAAGACCTACGAAAAATAATACGAGGAGGAATGCAGGCGTCAGCGGAAAACGTGCGCGGCAGTTACAGTGAGGCAATAAAGAAAAAGAAGGAAAACATCATAATCATCAAACCGAAGACTCAGCAAGAAAGTGAGACCACTAAAAAAATAATAAAAGAAAAAGTTGATATTAAGAATATGCCAATGGGGATAACAAAGGTACGAAAAGGAAGAGAAGGAACAGTAATTCTAGGATGTGAGACCGGAGAAGAAATAGATAAATTAAAAGATGTAGTACAGTCTAAACTAGGTGACAATTATAATGTTACAGAATCAGTACAAAAGAAGCCGAAAATAAAAATTGTTAATATTAGCGAGGAAGAAATAGAGTTGGATGACGATGAGCTAATAGATACAATAAAGAAACAGAATAGTATTGGTGAATCTCGTATAAGCATAGTTAAGAAAATCCCGAAAAGAAAAAATATGGATGATAGTCAATCTAGAAGGAAAGGAAAAGAAGGTAGATCTTTAATAATTGAAGTAGATGAAGTAACACATGAATTGATGTTAAAAAAAGAAAAGTTGAATATAGGCTGGAGAAAATGTCCTGTGTTCAATCACTTTAGCATAAAGAGATGTTTCAACTGCTGGGGATTCTACCACATTGCAAAAAACTGTACGAGAGATGAAACGTGTCATAAATGTACAGGAAAGCATAAAGCAAGTGAATGTAGAGAGAAGCAGAACAAATGTGTAAATTGTATGTTTAAAATAAAAACATATAATTTAAAAATAAAAGACGATCATGATGCTCTGGATCCGGAATGCCCGACATACAAGAGGGCTATCGAAGAGGAGAAGAGGAGAAGTGGATGGGAAGCCAAAAAATAGCAATTACAGAAAGAAGAGGATCAGATAATATATACAAACGCGCAAAGTTTAATGGCACATAAGGACGAGATACAGCATCAGATTATGAAGAAATTAAATCCGGCAGTTATTGCATTGTCGGAGTCGAGACTGATTGCGGAAATTGAAGACAGTGAAATAAGTGTACCGGGATACAGTGTGGTTAGATGCGACGCGGAAAATAGAAATACAGGGGGAGTTGCTCTGTATGTAAGAGACGATATCAAGTATGAAATAGTAGTATTGAAAAAATTAGAAAGGATTGTGTGGTGCGTTGCAATAGAAGTAAAAGAGAAATTGTTTAAAGGAGTGTTAATGGTAATATATCATTCACCGAGTGCGTCACATGGAGAGTTTATAGGATTCTTAGAGGAGATAGTAGAAGAATTAACAATAAAAGAAGAGTGTATAATATTAGGAGACTTTAATATAGATTGTATGACAGACTCTTATTATACAAATAAACTACTAACGACTATGCAAAGTCTAGGTATGAAGCAGTATGTGGATAAACCAACGAGAGTTACCGAAAATAGTAGAACAATTATAGATCTAGTTTTTGCGAATAAAGATATAAATGTAGAAGTCAAGTACGAACCTAAGATAACGGATCATGCGTGGATAAAAGTTGTGATAAATACGAACAAGATTGTAAATAAATATAAAGAATTCAGTGGCAGGGATTATAGTAGATATAATGCGGATGAGTTTATTAAGCTAGTGGAGAGTAATTTAGAAAAAGGATATGATTTAGATATTAATGAGTTAGATATTAATGTAAAGGCAAAGAATTTAATTAATAGTATTGTAGATGCGCTAAACATCTCAGCACCTAAGAAAATTTTTAGAATACCAAAAATATGGGAAGGGAAAAAATGGTATTCAAAGGAAATAGAAGAGCTAGCGACTAGAAGAGATGAGGCTTATAGAAAAGCACTGTACGATAGCACGGAACAAAACTGGCAACAATTTAAAATAGAAAGAAATGCAGTAGTTAGTTTAATTAGAACAAAGAAAAAAGAATATTATGAAAACATGATTGATCATAATAGTAACAATCCCACAACTATGTGGAAATCATTAAAAGAAATTATTAGAGGAGGACCAATAGGCGCGAAATTTGTAGGAAACATAGATTTTGAAATATTAGACAATAATATAGAGTGTGATATAGCTGATAAATTTAACTTATATTATATACAAAGTATTAAAGACATAATAAAATCTATAGATAAAAATTATACAACGAGCACAAATAAGAGAACTATTTATTGTATTGAAAAGATGGGAGAGCTAGAAAAATTTGAATCAATTACGACAGAATAAGTAAGAAAAATCATTAGGGAATTACCAAAAAAGAAAGGTACAGAAGAAGGAATAACTAGCGATATATTAAAAACGGTATTTTGTGTCATAGAAGAGAAATATTGTGATATAATAAATAAGTCATTGAGTGAGGGTTGTTTCTTGAAAGAGTGGAAAACATCCACGATAATTCCAATACCAAAAGTAGAGAAACCTAAGAGGGCAAGTGATTATAGGCCTATTAATATATTACCAATATATGAAAAAGTATTAGAGATAATAGTTAAAAAGCAAATTGAGGTCTACCTAGAAAGTAATAATATTATAACGGAACATCAGTCGGGCTTTAGGAAAAATTACTCGTGTGAAACAGCAATTCAAACAGTTATAGATGAATGGAAATTGATTATTAGTGAGAGACAAATAGTAGGAGTTATTTTTGTAGATCTTAAACGGGCTTTCGAGACAATTGATAGAGGAAGATTATTAGAGAAATTATACCAGTATGGTATTACAGGAACAGTTCTAGAATGGTTTAGGTCGTACTTAAAAGATAGAATGCAACAAGTTCAATTTAATGATAGATGGTCTAAGATACTGACTACGGAATACGGAGTGCCACAGGGTTCGGTATTGGGCCCATTGTTGTTTATAATATATATGAATGATATTGTTAACGTTTGCTCGGATGTGTGTAATATAAAAATGTTTGCGGACGATACGTTAATATATGTTGTGACAATTCGTCACTAAGTCCCGGGCCGACCATCCGCCCCACCACGGGACTCGGCGTCTACGGACGCCCCTCCCGAAAGTCTAGTATCCCCCGTCGGGAACCGATCCCACCACGCGGCTGGGAGCGCGTGGGGATCGCCCCGACGGGTATAAAAGCCGTGCTCGATCGGGATCGAGCACCAGTCCCGTCCTGTCGACTGAGTAGGTTTCCGGACCACTCTGACGCCCGGTTCTCGCCGGCATTCGACTATCCTTGTGTCCGCCGACGGAACAGGCCACCTGGCCGTTCTGCCGCCCGGTTCTTGCCGGCAGCGGTATACGCAAGTTGGTTTCTCCCCTTCTCCCGAATCCTGGAATCCGGCGAGCCTGTCTGAGGCGATCGGGAAAGGTGAACCGTTACATGGCGCCCGAACAGGGATCTGAGGGTCCAGGGTTCGAGTCCCTGTTCGGGCGCCATGTAACGGTTCACTTTTCCCGATCGCCCGAACAGGGACCTGACTAGTGGGAACCCAGCTTGCGTAAAAACCGAATGAGTTCTTGGATCAATACCCTTTCCAAAGAGCAGGCATTACAGCTTGCCCAGCAGCACGGAATTGACGCCGCCGCTCCATTGGACGCTCTTCGAAGACGGCTCCGCCAGTTTCACACCGCATATCCCGGCATTCTCCAGATTCCGGACATACCAGCGATTTTCATCGAGCCAGCCGACGACAACATGCCCCACCAGCCAGAACCAATGCCAGGGAGCCATACAATGGAGCCACAGAGGGGCGCCCTCCAGGAGCCTCTACGGACGACACCCGGACCGGTGGAAAGAATCAAACTAATCAATCAGATCCGGAAGTGGGGGCATCACTTCGACGGAAAGGATCCACTCTCCTTCCTTGAGCGAACCGAGGAATTAAGAGTGAGCTACGGCCTGGAGGGAGAACACCTCCTCCTCGGACTACCGGAATTGTTAAGAGGCGACGCGATCCTCTGGCACCGAAACAACGCCGGCCAGTGGAACACCTGGGAGGAGTTCTCCGAGAGCGTGCGACAAGCATTCCTGCCTCCAGGTTATCAACGCCGAATGAAGCTAGAAATCCAAGGTCGCCACCAGCGCAGGGGCGAGACATTCCAGGCCTATGCCACAGCACTGACCACCATGATGCGCCGAGCCGGGGGGTACTCCGAGCGGGACCGGGTCGAGCAGATTTATGAAAACATGGATCCCGACTACCAGCTGTTCGTCCCGCTAACCGGACAGACCACCCTGCTCGAGTTAAGCTCTCAGGCCGCTCGATATGAAGAGATCGAGCAACGCCGGAAGACCCGCTCGCCCGAAGCTAGGCCCGTCTCAAAGGTCACTGCCGCCGTTACGACCTATAGCCGAGATGACTGCTGCTGGCGCTGCAAACAGCGTGGACATACCCGACAGGATTGTAAACGGCCACCGAAGAAGTTCTGTTCCCGCTGCGGGAAGGATGGAGTCCTAACTTGCGACTGCCACCCGCCGGGAAACGCCCAGCGGGCCGGCGACGTGGCGGTCGTCACCGAGCCCGCGACCGAATAACTTATAATCCGCGGCCACACCTACCTGTCCGTATTGGCGGCCACTCTCTGTTGGCGCTCGTGGACTCGGGATCCGAGCTGTCTTATGTCAGCGACGAGATGGCCAGGCTGTTCCCCCGTCAACGTGTCGCCACGGGGCCAATGGAAGGGTACGCACACCTCGCCGATGGAACCCAAGTAGCCATCTTGGGGATACTCCACCTGTCGCTACGCCTGCAGGGACGCACGTACCGGCACCAGTTTGCCATTCTACCACGGCTAGGCAGCCAGGTTTTAATCGGGGTGGACCTATGGCGAAAGCTACGCTTAACCCTCCGACCCCCTCCGCTCGGTCCCGGCAGCAAGCGCACAACTATTGGGGCACTCAGCCGGCAAACTCCACGAGAGGCAGCCCGGCTCCAGGCGTTCCTCGCGGCGGAACTTCCCAAGTTCGAGCAGATCCGGGGAACCACGTCTCACGCGGAACACCGCATCCGCCTCAAGCCCGGACCGCCCATCAAACAGCGATACCGGCCACGAAATCCGGCTATGCAGGCCGTCATCGACCGAGAGGTCGACAAAATGCTGGCCGAGGGAGTAATCGAACCCTCGCGCAGTCCGTGGAGCTCACCCGTGGTCCTGGTCAAAAAGAAGGACGGGGCACACCGGTTCTGCATTGATTTCCGCCGCCTGAACGAAGTCTCGGAGAAGGACGCATACCCCCTCCCGCACATCACCGCCACACTAGACAAGCTCCGGGGGGCGACCTATCTCTCTACGCTGGACCTGAAGAGCGGGTACTGGCAGGTCCCGTTGGCGCGAGCCAGCCGCCCGGCCACGGCATTTACGGTACCTGGACGAGGACTCTACCAGTTCACCGTTATGCCGTTCGGACTCCACTCCGCCCCGGCCACGTTTCAGAGACTGCTCGACTCTGTCTTAGGGCCGGACCTCGAGCCCCATGTGCTAGTTTACCTCGACGACATCATAGTGGCAAGCAACACCTTCGAGGTTCTGCCGCCTGGTTCTCGCCGGCATTCGGCTCTCCTTGTATCCGCCGACGGAGCAGGCCACCTGGCCGTTCTGCCGCCCGGTTCTTGCCGGCATTCGGCTCTCCTTGTATCCGCCGACGGAGCAGGCCACCTGGCCGTTCTGCTGCCCGGTTCTTGCCGGCATTCGGCCATCCCTAGCATCCTCCACGGGGCCGGTTACTTGGCCGCCCTGCCCGCCCGGTTCTTGCCGGCGACCACGGTTCGCGACCGCGTTCAAGGTGCTGCGCACTAGCGCGCTCCCGTCCGAGTCGACGACATTAGGTTAAGCTGTACATTATTGTATATACACGCATAGAATAAGTAGCCTAAGGACTATGTAAGATAGAATAAGAATTACAATAAAAGACTGTTAATCTGAGATCGGTATACGCAAGTTGGTTTCTCCCCTTCTCCCGAATCCTGGAATCCGGCGAGCCTGTCCGAGGCGATCGGGAAAGGTGAACCGTTACATGGCGCCCGAACAGGGACCTGACTAGTGGGAACCCAGCTTGCGTAAAAACCGAATGAGTTCTTGGATCAATACCCTTTCCAAAGAGCAGGCATTACAGCTTGCCCAGCAGCACGGAATTGACGCCGCCGCTCCATTGGACGCTCTTCGAAGACGGCTCCGCCAGTTTCACACCGCATATCCCGGCATTCTCCAGACTCCGGACATACCAGCAATTTTCATCGAGCCAGCCGACGACAACATGCCCCACCAGCCAGAACCAACACCAGGAAAACGCGTTTAACGCCAAGCTGGCGCCAAAGTTCCGTGGCCCAATGGAGGTACGACGCATCCACAGTCCCGTGGTGGTGGACCTGAAGGATGCCCAGGGAAGGTGGCACCGCCACATACACGTCCAGGACCTCAAGCCGGACCAACGGGAGGACACCGGCGAAACCGAGGGAGAGACCGACACCGACGGAGAGAAGGACGCCGACTCAGACAAAGAAGAAACACCGGCCGACGAGTGAGAGAATCACCCCCGTGGAAAATCCCGAACAAACCCACTCGGTTAATACCGAACGAACCCGGGACACACGCAAACTCACCTTAACGATTACCCCCACGCCGCGTCACTCCCACCCCATGCCGACCCACTATATAAGAGCGGCCCGCGCCCTCATTTGCATCGCTTTCCGAAATGGGAGACCGCAAAGAGCGCGAACGAGAGCTCTTCGGGAGCCCCATCTCGAGCTCGAGCGACGACGAAAGGGACGAGGGCACGGCGTGGAAGAGGCGGCCGAAGGAGCCCACACCGCCACCACCACCACCTAGGGAGCGGAGGGTGCCTCGTCGGGGGACCTCCATCCAGCGGTCCGACGCCGACCAGCGGAGAAAAGCGAGTTTTCTCGCTCAACTCCCCCCACCACCACCCAGGGGACGCCGGACTCGGAGGAGGCCCCCCGAGGGGTACGCCGTCAAGGCTCCCCCCGCGCCCCCTTCCACGCGCCCCGCCCCACCACCGCCTGCGCCACCTCACGCCGCGCCGCCCAGGCCGCTCGCGGCCGTTACGCCGCGACTAATCGCGCCACCGCCGGCGCCACCGACCGCGCCACCCATTGCGGCGCCCCCGGCGCTACCGACCGCGCCGCCGATCGCGTCGCCTCCGACACCGCCCACCACGCCGCCACCAGCACCGGCGCACCACGGCTACCGCACGGTCCGGCCCGCACCGCCCCTCCCGAACGGAACCAGCCCGGCACCGCCGGCGGGGTACACCCCCCCGGTGCGCGTGGCCTTACCGAACGGGAGGGTGGTGGCGGTGCCATTCCACGCCGCCGTGGTGCGCCGTAAGTACCGGGTGACTGACACCGGCGATCGATGGATCATCCGCTTCGATCGCCGGGGTCAGCCCCGGGCAATCCGGCCGTTGCCACCCGCGCCCACCCCCCCTAAAAAGGGGGGGTGATGTGACAATTCGTCACTAAGTCCCGGGCCGACCATCCGCCCCACCACGGGACTCGGCGTCTACGGACGCCCCTCCCGAAAGTCTAGTATCCCCCGTCGGGAACCGATCCCACCACGCGGCTGGGAGCGCGTGGGGATCGCCCCGACGGGTATAAAAGCCGTGCTCGATCGGGATCGAGCACCAGTCCCGTCCTGTCGACTGAGTAGGTTTCCGGACCACTCTGACGCCCGGTTCTCGCCGGCATTCGACTATCCTTGTGTCCGCCGACGGAACAGGCCACCTGGCCGTTCTGCCGCCCGGTTCTTGCCGGCATTTGGCCATCCTTGTATCCGCCGACGGAGCAGGCCACCTGGCCGTTCTGCCGCCCGGTTCTTGCCGGCATTCGGCTCTCCTTGTATCCGCCGACGGAGCAGGCCACCTGGCCGTTCTGCCGCCCGGTTCTTGCCGGCATTCGGCTCTCCTTGTATCCGCCGACGGAGCAGGCCACCTGGCCGTTCTGCTGCCCGGTTCTTGCCGGCATTCGGCCATCCCTAGCATCCTCCACGGGGCCGGTTACTTGGCCGCCCTGCCCGCCCGGTTCTTGCCGGCGACCACGGTTCGCGACCGCGTTCAAGGTGCTGCGCACTAGCGCGCTCCCGTCCGAGTCGACGACATTAGGTTAAGCTGTACATTATTGTATATACACGCATAGAATAAGTAGCCTAAGGACTATGTAAGATAGAATAAGAATTACAATAAAAGACTGTTAATCTGAGATCGGTATACGCAAGTTGGTTTCTCCCCTTCTCCCGAATCCTGGAATCCGGCGAGCCTGTCCGAGGCGATCGGGAAAGGTGAACCGTTACAATGTAACAGGTGAGAGTAGTGCGGAGATAGAGAGGAAATTGAATATTGCATTTAACGTAGTGGAGGAATGGATGAATATTAATAAACTGAAGATGAATACGGGGAAAACAAAATATATGTTAGTTAGAGGTATAAGGAAAGAATTGAGAGGCAATACTATTGTGAGATGTTTGGATGGAAATGAGATTGAGCGCGTAGAAATAATAAAGTACTTGGGCATAATTATTGATGATAGACTTAGATTCAGCGGTCACTGTGATTACATGCTAAAGAAAATAGGGAAGAAAATAAGTTTTTTAAATAGAATAGGGAACTTTATCTCGGCTTACACTAGATGTACGATATACAAGACAATTATAGCACCTCACTTTGAGTATTGTGCAACGCTACTAATAGATATGGGGGATACACAGTTAAGTAGGCTCCAAATAGCGCAAAATAGAGCTATGAGAGTCATATTGCAATGTGACAAACGTACCAAAGTTAAATGTATGCACCAAGCGTTGCAATTTATGACTATAAGACAAAGGCTGTATTACAATATGTGCATATTTATTTTTAAGATCTTAAATAATATGATGCCGGAGCAATTTAGTAATAGACTTAGAATAGTAGAGGGAGAACGCGAAACTAGGCAGACAGGGGATATTGTTATTGAATTCCGAAAAACAAGAAGCGCGCAAAAAAGTTTATTTTATGAGGGTGTGTTAATGTACAACGCATTACCACACGAAGTTAAACATTGTAATCGTTTAGAAATGTTTAAACGAATGCTAAAAGAATTTGTTTTTAATGATGTAGCATAAAATTGTATATATATATGTATTGAAAATAGCTGAGAAAGCTAATAAAAGATCAATCAATCAATCTCTCTCTCTCTCTCTCTCTCTCTCTCTCATGTGTACGTGTATAATGTTACGCGCATATAATGCCATTGCGATTTCTATTGTAAAAAATTGTAATTTTTAATAATTATTATTTTATTATGTAAGTTAAATTGTAAGAAAGCAATTTTGTATTAAAGCAAATTATTCGGTTTAGCGGCGCCAAGTTTTTGTAGTAAAATTTGTATTAAAATATTTATTTGCAATATTTGTACAGATAATTATTTGTAAAAGTGGATGTTTTAGTTTGTATGAACATCCATTTTCATGGTTGGCGCATTTTCTTCATATCATTACTTTTGTAGAGAAAATAAATTATTTGCTGTTTTTGGGGGAAAAGAAAATTTTATTAAAATTTTTTACATTTGTAGTGCCAAATTAAAATTATTTTCTACAAAAATAGATTTTTGAGGGCGTTTCATGCGCGCGTATACTTGGCGTTTTTTTATACCTTTTTTTAAAAAGGTAATTTTGTTGGGATTTCACTCATTTTGTAGTGTCAGATATCTCATTTCTTTTTATAATATATATAAAAGTTAACGTTACTTTAAATAATATTGGAATATTAAATATATTCTAATTTTTTAAATATAAATTTATAATAAGTGTGCTAGAAGGATTTGAGAAAGAGAGAGGGAGGGAGGGAGAATAATGTTGCGTATATAGTAATGTCTATTCCAAAACACTTTATTATAATTAATACAATTCTTTTTATGCGTTTACAAAAATCACATTAAAAAATTTTTAAATTTGTAGTTAAATTATAATTGTACTTTTATAATAATTGTTTATTGTTTTTTTACAATTATTGGTAATAAACCTATTTTGTTTCTGTTTCACTTAATGCTCTTGGAACATATATATAATTATATGCCGGATTGTAATGGTGAACAATTTACACATATTTGTTATTTACACATATAAATAAATAATAATTATTGTGCTAGAAAGAGTATTATTGTTAAATAGAGAGAAAGAGAGAGGGGGGGGAGAAGGGAGAATAATATTGTGTAGTAATGTCTATCCCGAAACAATTTATTATAATTAATGCAATTCTCTTCATGCATTCAAAAAGATATTAAAAAAATTTTTTATTTGTAGTTAAATTACAATTGTACTTTTAAAATTATGTTTATTGTCCTTTACATTATTGATAATAAACCTATTTTGTCCATGTTTCACTTAAAGCGCTTGCAACATATAATCATGTGCCGGCTTGTAATGGTGAACAAAGCGTGGCTGTCACAGAAACTTCTCATGTTTGCCAAGCCAACACATGATTATATGTTCCAAGAGCATTAATTAAAAACAAAATAGATTCATTAACAATAACTGTAAAATTTTGATTTTGAATGTGATTTGTGAATGTATGAAAATTTTTCTTACCATATTTTAAATCCAAATTTTAAATCAAAACTAAATAGTGAGCATTGTAGCATTGGTAGGAACAAATTATTACTATCCAGTACTAGTTGTTTTGTAAGTAACGTTGTAGAACTAGTGGCTTTGTAAGTAATATTGTAGAATTAATGATTTTGTACGCTTCCTGTTGCTCTTCTGTCAACTTTAGCTTCTTTGGAATTGGGTTAAGTCTAAGATACACCTTGACAGTGTAAGATTGGTAATTCTTTTTCTTTTAAAACTAAAAAAGAAACATAACAAAAAGTATTGATCTTATGTAATCGTGAACAAAAGCGTGGCTGTCACAGAAACTTCTCAAGTTTGCCAAGCCGATACATGATTATCTGTTTTTCAAGAGCAGTAATTAAAAACAAAATAAATTTATTAACAATAACTGTAAAATTTTGAATATGATCTGTGAATGTATGAAAATTTTTCTTACCATAAAGAAATTTTAAATCCATACATATACTATCAGTTTAAAAATTAACGTTACTTTAAATAATATTGGAATATATTCTAATTTCTTAAATACAAATGTATATAATAAGTGTGCTAGAAGGATTTGAGAAAGAGAGAGAGAAGGCGAGAGAATAATATTGCGTAGTAAATCTTTTAAAAAAAGTCTATTCCGAAACACTTTATTATAATACTTTTATAATTATGTTTATTGTTCTTTTACAATTATTGGTAATAAACCTATTTTGTCTGTGTTTCACTTAATGCTCTTGGAACATACATATAATCATATGCCGGCTTGTAATGGTGAACAATTTACACATATTTCTTATTTATACGTATAAATAAATTATAATTATTGTGCTAGAGAAAGAGTATTATTGTTAAATTAAGAGAGAGAAAGAGAAAGAGAGAAAGAGAGAGAAAGAGAGGGAAGGAAGGAAGAATAATATTGTGTAGTACTGACTATCCCGAAACAATTTATTATAATTAATGCAATTCTCTTCATGTATTCAAAAAAACATTTAAAAAATTTTTTATTTGTAGTTAAATTATAATTGTACTTTTAAAATTATGTTTATTGTCTTTTACAATTATTGATAATAAACCTATTTTGTCCATGTTTCACTTAAAGCGCTTGTAACATATTTTGTCCATGTTTCACTAAAGCGCTTGTAACATATAATCATGTGCCGGCTTGTAATAATGAACAAAGCGTGGCTGTCACAGAAACTTCTCAAGTTTGCCAAGCTGACACATGATTATATGTTCCAAGAGCATAATAAAAACAAAATAGATTCATTAACAATAACCGTAAAATTTTGAATATGATCTGTGAATGTATGAAAATTTTTCTTACCATATAGAAATTTTAAATCCAAACTAAATAGTGAGCATTGTAGTATTAACAGGAACAAATTATTACTATCCAGTACTAGTAGCTTTGTCAGTAACATTGTGGAACTAGTAGCTTTGTAAGTAATGTTGTAGAATTAGTGAATTTGTACACTTCCTGCTGCTTTTTCGTCAACTTCAGCTTCTTTAAAATTAATTTAAGTTTAAGATACACCTTGACAGTGTAAGATTTGTAATTCTTCCTCTTTCTTTTAAAACTAAAAAAGAATAACACAAAGTATTGATCTTACGTAAGTGAACAAAAGCATGGCTGTCACGGAAATTTCTCAAGTTTGCCAAGTCGGCATATGATTATGTTTTAAAAGCATTAATTAAACAATAACTAAAATTTTGAATGTGATCTTTGTGAATGTATAATGAAAATTTTTCTTACCATATAGAAATTTTGACTGGAACAAATCATTACTATCCAATACTAGTAGCTTTGTAAATAATGTAGAACTAGTAGCTTTGTAAGTAAGGTTGTAGTATTAATGATTTTATACGCTTCTTGGTGCTCTTCCGTCAACTTCAGCTTCTTTGGAATTGTCTTATAAGATTTGTAATTCTTCCTCTTTCTTTTAAACTAAAAAGTCAGTAGCCAAAAGTCTTTCAGTCACAGCGGGGGTTACGTCAACGGGTCGCATGCCGATTGTTCGGTGCTTCCGAGCGTTGTAATTCGACACGAGACGTGGTAACAGGTCAAACCACTTGTAATTACCGTTGAGCGTAAACATCTTCCACATGTCGTTTTTCAATGTGCGATTGAACCGCTCGATGACCGACGCCTTCATTACGGAGTACGTAGAGTAATGATTAATGTCATGTTTCTTCAAGAGTTTCTGCACTTCGGCGTTATAAAACTCCTTCCCCATATCGGTTTGCAAGTTTTTCGGATGTCTGCCGCTTTCTCGAATTATCTTGGTGATAGCATTAGCCGTCTCGTTTCCGCTTTTGGTCTTGAGCGGTAAAGCCCACGCATACTTGCTCAATACATCGATGACAGTGAGTATGTAATGGTAGCCTTTGTTGAAACGCGAGTATGAATGCATCTCAACAATATCTGCCTGCCACAGGTCATCGGTATCCCCGAACTATGACGCGTCTTCGTGGAAAATTTTTTCTAGCCGGAGCGTGCAGTTCCTCGACGAGTCGTCTCTCGGAATTAACGTATCGATCTGATTTCGAGGCTCTCATGTTTCGCACACAATCGATTAGATGACGCGCACGATGAAATTACACTACAAATTATTTCGTTTTTTAAACTTTATTGACGTTCTTTGACGTTCGTTGACGTTTGTTAACGTTTGTTGACGTTCGTGTTGACGTTTGTTGACGTTCGTTTCAAGTGCGTTCACGTTTGTTCACGTTTGTTTTATGTTTATTCACGTTTATTTTACGTTCGTTTACGTTCATTTCAAGTTCCTTGACGTTGGTTGACGTTTGTTGACGTTCGTTGACGTTTGTTTCACGTTCGTTCATGTTCGCTCACGTTCGTTCACGTTTGTTTTAAGTTTATTTCACGTTCGTTGACGTTCGTTGACGTTCGTTGACGTTCGTTGACGTTCGTATTGACGTTTGTTGACGTTCATTTTAACATTCGTTGACGTTCGTTGACGTTCGTATTGACGTTTGTCAACGTTTGTTTTAAGTTTGTTTCACGTTCGTTCACGTTTGTTTCACGTTTGTTTCAAGTTCCTTGACGTTGGTTGACGTTTGTTGACGTTCGTTTCAAGTGCGTTCACGTTTGTTCACGTTTGTTTTATGTTTATTCACGTTTATTTTACGTTTGTTCACGTTCATTTCAAGTTCCTTGACGTTGGTTGACGTTTGTTGACGTTCGTTGACGTTTGTTTCACGTTCGTTCATGTTCGCTCACGTTTGTTCACGTTTGTTTTAAGTTTGTTTCACGTTCGTTGACGTTCGTTGACGTTCGTATTGACGTTTGTTGACGTTCATATTGACATTCGTTGACGTTCGTTGACGTTCGTTGACGTTCGTATTGACGTTTGTCAACGTTCGTTTATGTTCGCTCACGTTCGTACACGTTTGTTTTAAGTCTGTTTCACGTTCGTTGACGTTTGTTGACGTTCGTTGACGTTTGTTTCACGTTCGTTTCAAGTTCCTTGACGTTGGTTGACGTTTGTTGACGTTCGTTGACGTTTGTTTCACGTTCGTTCACGTTTGTTTTAAGTTTGTTTCACGTTCGTTCACGTTTGTTTCACGTTCGTTCACGTTTGTTCACGTTCGTGTCACGTTCGTTTACGTTTGTTGACGTTCGTTGACGTTCGTATTGACGTTTGTTGACGTTCATATTGACGTTCGTTGACGTTCGTTGACGTTCGTATTGACGTTCGTATTGAGGTTTGTCAACGTTCGTTGACGTTCGTATTGACGTTCATTGACTTTTTTTTTTCAGAAAACACACACAATTCAGTGCTGCTTTTAAGAATCCGCCGGGTCGTCGTCGTCGTAAGGGGTGCCTTCAAACAGCCGTCGCTACCGTGGAGGGTTACCTTCAAGCAGACGCTGGGGCCCGCCATTGATTTAATTTAATTTTATTATTTAATAGTGATAAATATTTTTTAACCAGTAAAAACTTATGTGTTATAAACTTATTGCTTTTAATAAATTTCAATTATGTAAATATACACATAAACACAAATATTTTTATATATTTTATTATGTAATTATTTGTAATTGTAATTATAAAATACAAATAAAATATAAATATTATAAAAAATAAATCACAAATATTTATTTACTTATATAACGCGTTATTTTAAAATAAGGGATAATATAACCATTACATATATAGGTGAATAGGATATTACCGCGATAGGTGGGAGCGAGAGAATAGTATCCCAGACGGGTGGGAGTTAGAGCGAAAATAGTACCATGATAGTGGGAGTGAGAGAATAGGATAACTGAGATGGGTGGGAGTTAGAGCGAGAATAACATCGTGATGGGTGGGAGCGAGAACATACGATTTTGAAAAAGCGAGAGAAGGAGAGCGCACGAAAGAGTGAGAGAAGGGAGTGCATGAAAGAGAAAGAACGAGAGGATAAGTAGGTACCGCGACGGGTGGGAGGACAGTATTGGGCGCATAGACATAGTATATCTAGTTCTAGACCGAGGATTGTCCCAAATTTCAAGAGTGGGGGGTAAGGCACACCTGTGTGTGGGAGAGAAGAAAATACCTGTTATATCGTCCGTCCCTTTTCAACGTCTCCGTTTTTTCTTTTCTACGTATGCCTATACCCCCATCCTGAAACGAGCAGGCCTGACTGTGCGCATGCAAGGATAGTATTGTGAGGGATGGGAAAGTGTGAAAGGAAAATCAAAAAATATATAAGAACAAAAATACATTTATTATTGTTCTATATATTAGTACATATTAGTACATTAATACATATTTATAAAAATATAACAAATATTTTAATAATTAAATCCAGAACTCTTGGTCTGGATCCATGAGCGGTATCATGTCAAATAGACGCCGCAAGTCAAACACGTCCGCCATTCCAAACTGTCCATACGAGTGGTCAAGAAAATCATCGTTCCATTGTCTGTTGTTATTTCGAAAATATCTTTTCCAGAATTTTTCTTTTACATTAATGTATCCGCGTATACGGATATCTTCAGGATAAATTGTACGCTAAAAAATTATATTTTTTAAAAATTGTTTTATATTTAATTACATATACTTTTTAAATATATATATTAAAACTTACTTGTTGCCCTATAGGCTCGCGAATGGAAATCAATCCGCCTCCTCCTAGGGGAATGGTTGTAACAGTGCTGCTGCTACTAGGTATCTCTACATCTAGTCTATTGTAGAATAAGATCCGCTGCTGCGGCGTCCCGTCTACGTACACGTATTAAAAAAAAATATTATTATTTACTTGTTTACACATTGCACTGCACATACACTTGCACTAACACTTGCACTAACACTATACTTACACCTTGAGTAGGATATTCAATTGTTACCGGTTGCATCTTGAAACTATACTGAAGAGATTCGACAAAACGAAACTTACTGCGGTCTCCAAAAATACGGGAAAATGCATCCCTACTCTCTATGTGACATCATAATCATCTCCTACACCACTATGTACCTTCCCGCAGACAGAAGTATCCAAGGGTCATGACAATAGAAGGAAATGATGCCACAATAAAAATTTAGCGCCGACGAGACATTAAAGTTTCTTTCTTTGGCAAAAAAATATTAGGAAAGTAACAGCAGCAAAAATCGGTTTCCTAATAAAAATATCACATTGACATTTATACGGTTGTTTTCTAATGAGTGCCAAGTATCTAGAGCAGGTTTTATTGCAGCTCCTTCCCCAAAGGAGAAAAAGGTGCTTATTGTGAAAAAATCGGCACCGACGAGGGAAACAATATTAGATAAACGGCAGCCCGAAAAATCGTTTTCCTAATAAAGATTATCGATACTGATCTAAGGTCGTTTCCTAATGAGACACCTTGTTGACAAGTATCTAGGGCAGGGTTTTATTGCGGTCCCTTCCCCCTCCCTCCCCAAACGGACCCTTATGCGGTCCGGTTCTTCCCCCGCTTCTGCGTGACGTCATCCCCCGCGCCTACAAATATCCCCTGCGCCCCGCGCCCCGCTCGTTGCCCCATGGAGCGATACCGGCCTCTTATACCTACTACCATTCATCGTAATATATCATATACCTCAAATAATTATTGATACAAGTGTTTTAAGCGATACAAATTATATACGAACAATTGGCGTGCAAGAGCGGAAACATACACTAGATGATGTGATTAAGACAATTACAATTGAAAATAATAACTACTCTCTGGCAGGTCTTGTTTCATATAAAAAATATGGAAAAAGATACAGTGATGGACATTATGTTGCGTTGACATATACAGGACTACACTGGTACATGTATAACGACATGCCTGTAAAGCGATCTATAGTCATTGGAAAAGAAAAAATATGTCCACACGTATTAATTTATGTAGAAACATCAAGATAAATTAAATAATAATTAAAATTATTGTATTATAAATACTAAGATTTGAAAGAAAAGAAAAAGGAAAACTATTATTACAAAAATTATTACAAAAATGCATTCTGCACTGTGTGCAGTGTTCAGTGTTTATTGCAAAAATGCATTCTGCGTTGTGCGCAATGCTTATCATGAAAAGACATTCTGCGTTGTGCGCAGTGCTTATAAAAATGCATTCTGCGTTGTGCGCAGTGCTTATGAAAGTGCATTCTGCGTTGTGCGCAGTGCTTATCATCAAAATGCATTCTGCGTTGTGCGCAGTGCTTATAAAAATGCATTCTGCGTTGTGCGCAGTGCTTATCATCAAAATGCATTCTGCGTTGTGCGCAGTGCTTATGAAAATGCATTCTGTGTTGTGCGCAGTGCTTATAAAAATGCATTCTGCGTTGTGCGCAGTGCTTATGAAAAGGCATTCTGCGCTGTGCGCAGTAACTTTTATAAAAAATTCTATTACTTAAGTAAAAAGTTAATAATATTATTATTATATTTAATAAAATGGCAAGGATGTATTTAAACACGCAAGGAATGAGAAAGAATAAAAACCCAAAGAGAGACCCAAAAAAAGAACAAATGCGCATGGGTGCATTTATATCTTACCGTTAAAGTTCATAATAAATATTCTCTAATGGATAGACATGATTGCAACTCATGTGCATATCAACAACAGGTGACCAGAAGATTATCCGGTAAGTTTAATTAAACGTTACTCAATTTTTCAATCTTTTTCAATCTTTTAATAATCTGTTACTAACGCTTCGAGCCTTAAAAGTCATTGATAGAACTCCTACTGGGACAAACAAAAATATCAAATTTTCACAAAAAAACTTACACATAGTGACGTTGACATTTATTTTGAATGTGGGAATTTTTTAATTCCCGAAAAAGTTCCGCTTTGCTCCCGCACAAGTTCTTTCAATGTCTCTTAAGTGCTAAAGTCTAAATTAACAAATTTAGCCATTTAAAGTTTCAGCTTCGAAAAATGTTTAGGAAGAAGAAGATGCCGAGTTGAGGCCTCCAATTTGAAAAAAGCATTTTAGATATTAAAGTACTCCACCAGAAAAATACTTCAGTGAAAGGATAGAAGTTGTTCGAGACTATAACAATTATATAAGAGTTTTAACTTTTCCCCTTTTATCGGTTCTGTTTTATCCGCGAGTAGTGAGAGCTCCTGACAGCCATCGAGCTCCTGATAGTTCATTTCTTCGATGCACCGAGTCGCGCGGCGCTGTCACTAGCTCCTCACGCGCGCGATTTTCGTTTGCTCTCATCACCGGTAACTATGCATCTCGGTAACTATGCAAATAAACATAAACAAAAAAGGGCACGTCCGAATCCATGCCCAAATAAGTCTCGATATCGGTTCCCTACCGCCCCTTTTCTCGCCTCCGATCGTAATTGTTTTACGATGCATAATTCGTCAGTCTCTCGCAGCCTGGCACCTAAATCAGATCGTCCAGCAGATTTCTCCCGTCTTCCGCCGATCCTAGCTGCGGGGATTCACTTCCGCCTTTCCCTATCATTTGCGCCGTGATAGTGCGATTGAGTTATTAATTCATCCGATCCTGCCAAGCATTTCTTAATTTTCATAACCGCGTGAATGTTGTGAGTGTTACGTCCGTGCGCAGGTGACCGTATCTTTCCCGCGAACGTCCTCTGCCTCGCGTACAAGATCTCCGTCGGATCGCGCGCAAGATCTCCGGATTCGCGAGGGCCTCGATCTCGTGGCTCTGCAAGATTTCCGCGTCGATTAGGCAGCGCAATATCAGGACGTATCAAGATATCCGACACATTGTAAAAGATACGGTTCGCCCCTCGCTTCGAGCGTTCGGTTTTGAATAAATAATTCAGTGTGAGTGACATCAACGCCTCCTCTTTATTCCTATCACCTCCCGTAAACCTCCCGCATTTTTGACCACTCACTTCCCGTCTCTATCGGGACGGATCCCGGCAATTCTCCCCGTGCGATCGCGTTTACCCTACGCACGTGCGAACAGAAGTAACATTACAATTTATTGTAATATTAATTATAATATTAATATATAAAAAATTGTTTATAACATTTTTTAAATTTTTTATAATAATTGTTACTAATTTTTTATTATTTTCTCTAGCGGCGTCAAGCTTTTCCTAATAAGAAATTATCTTTTGTTTTTTTGTTTTTATATAATATTAATAAATTAATTAAAACACTTAAAACACTTTATTATTATAACAATATATACGGAACCATCATTACGGAACCAACATACGGAATATCATTGAATGTGATATTATAATATTAAAAAGTAGTAATAATAATTTTTGTCATTTATATAAATAATTATAAATGTCTGTTTTTATATTTAGCGCATTTTATATCATTTTTATAGAGAAAATACATTTTATATTTAAAATAAACTTTATTTAAAAAAGCAAATTCTTGTGATTTATAATTTATATTCATTTCGTAGAAAAATGAAAAGTATAAAATGAAAATGTTATCACTTGAATTTATATAACATAATGGCGTTTTTTTTTTCATATACACATTTGGCGCACTTTTTTTAGTAATTAAAAAATGTAACTTTATTTGGATATAATACATTTTACAGGTATATGTAAAGCATTTCTTATTGTCGAGTATATTTTTGCAATAAAATCTTTTTATGACCATGTCTTTTATTTTTAATATTTAATTATATTACAATGAGGATGGATGTGAATGCTCTTTCCCTCTCTCGTTGAATGCGGTGTGATGTGATGTGAGCGGCGAAAATAGTTATAAGTTAGGTATAAGCTAAAATATTGTAAGCGGAGCGGAGGTCTGCTTGTACCCCGCGAGGGAAAAGCAATAAAAATTATTATTATTAATTATTTAATTATATTATTATATATAGTTTTATATTCTACATCGTTATTTTGTTCACATTAAAGAAAATTTATTATCAGATTATATTTGTTATGATAAATGTATTTTTATTATATGAAAAAGGCTTCACATTTTAATCTAATAAACATTTTTTAACGTTTTTTAAATATTGAATATTAATTTTATATTTTCACATTATTATTTATTATTTAAATAACGGTATACATAATATACATTTTTAATAGAAATAGTATAAGATATTACTATGAATACTTTAATTATTCAAGTTTGTAACAATTTAATTGCTTCGAACAATTATTACTGAAAATTATTGAACATTATAATTAAATGTAATTAAATTTTTATATAAATATTTTTAAAAGTTATGCTATCATAAGAAGACTTTTTTAAATTTTTCATTATATTGTGTAAGATATTTGGAGTCGAATTTTTCCGTTGCTTACAACTTAGTAAGCGTAAAGAGTGATCGTAGGCGAACATAAGATAAAGTTAATGCAACGTCAATTAATATGGATGTACATCACACAGCATCCGATCCATTCGTTTCATCGTCAACATCATAAGTACAATTATGTCAACAATTTAAGAAAAACTTGTCTAGATATTCTTATTGTCTAAATAGTCTTATTTATCATGTCTAATGCCAAGATAATGTTTAAATAATTACTCAAAATATAATTATTAAACAATATTACTAAACATTAGTTAAATTTATAATTAAATAATTAAACTCGAAACGTTAAAGTCAACATTGACGAAGATGCAGCCACAAAAATGCAGATTTAAAAAATTTTTAAATCCCCAAACAAAAATTTTTTTTCGGAATTTCGAAGTTCTCGCTGGAGTTCCGTTGGCTCCCCCACGAGTTCTATCGATGATTCTTAAAGCTCTAAGCGCTAAAATGAATATTGACGAAGATGCAGCCACTTAAAGTTTTGAAAAATTTCTAAGTTTACGAGAAAAAATTTTATTCGGAATATTGAAGTTCTCGCTAGAGTTCTGTTGGTCCCCGCACGAGTACTTTTGATGTCTCTTATGACTCGAAGCGCTAAAGTTAATATTAACGAAGATGCAGCCAGTTAAATTTCAGATTCGAAAAATTTCTAAATCCCCGAGCGAAAATTTTTTTTCAGAATTTCGAAGTTCTCGCTGGAATTCCGTTGGTACCCGCACGAGTTCTATCGATGTCTCTTAAGGCTCAAAGCGCTAAAGTCAAAATTGGCAAAGTTACGGCAAAATTTTAGTTTCAAATTTAACTTTAAATTCTAACATTATTTTAGCAGAACTCTTCCGGAACTTCTCAGAAAACTCTAGAACTCTTTGAAATTTTTTCGAATCCACCGTGAAAAATTTGTTTTTTGAAAAATGGGGGGCTGCGTGAAGTTGGCCCCCCCATTTTTTAAATTGGAATTTCTTCACTTTAAACAGCGGAACTCTTTCTAAATCCGATTGGGAACTCTAGAACTCTTGCGGGGGCAACGAAACTCTGATTAATTATTTCGAAATTCAAAAATGGGGGGCTAACTTCACAGTCGTAGCAAAGTGCGTACGTAAAAAATAAATTGAATGGTACGTAAAAAATAAATTGAATAACCAATCCGATGAGAATCCCAACAATCGCAAAATAATAACAAAAATGATACAATTAAAACGCGCCCTAATATCAAGTCACACGATAAGTCGAGCGATCGACCAATAGGCGACGACGCGGTGGCGCTGCGCGTAAACCAATCAAAAACGACTAGAGGAAACGGATCCATCCCCGACAAGCAAGTCTCACAATTACGTGACCTTTGTGTACAACTTGCACGTACCGTTCGAGCTGAAAGCCATCATCAGAAAAGAAATAAACCAAGTACACAGCAGCCGAGCGAAATATCGAACATAATAACACGTATCATGGAGGACATAACAAAGCTGAACCTCGACAGCGATGAAGAGGAGCTCCTCGATAGAGCAATGACAAACGTCCTTAACCTCGAATTAGCCGCAAGAAAGCAAAAAAGGTTAGATTTCCTCAAAAGTATGGCCCAAGGGACGAAGTCAACAAAAGAAAAATTCGACAGGGCAAAGGCATTGGAATTACTACGTAAGGACCAAGAACGATCTAACGCACTCACTGATTTTGTAAACAAGCACTACAAAAATATTGCAAAAAGAGACAGTGCATTCGACACCGCCGAGATAAGAAATAAAGAAGGCAATGTCGTAATGAAAGTCAAAGTGATGATCGAAACGGAATTGGTCCATAAGCAAACTGAAAAGCCACCTAATATACAAGTTGTGGCAAATATAATTGACGGAAGCATAAACATCTGATATTTCCTACTTCCGGAATCTGAAAACCAAATAAACGATACCAAAAATAAAACGAAGTAGCACAGAAATCCGGCCAAGCAACAATGTGTAACGATCCAATACCATCAACAAGCCAAAATAACCTCCAAAATATCGAGCGTGGAATACACACCCATGAATCGATATCCGAAGATGACCAAACTGAAGAGGAGGAACAAGACGGAAGCAACAAAGAAAATCAACCCATTGGACAAGACGACCAAAGTAGCGAAAGGTCAAACTCGCCAAAGGAAAAAATATCTGCAAGCAAGACAAGGAAGTGGACCTTCCGCAAACGAAAGATGCAGAGCCTTAAAGACATTTCGTCTTTTGCCAGCGAGGTCGAGAAAGAAATTTCACCCACGCCAATAAAAAAGAAAGCGCTTTGTCCAGAAGATACATCTGGACAAAGCCCTTTGGAGGGGAAAGTGAAACCGACCCCCAGAGGCGACAAGATGACCCTTTCACCCACGGCAGGGCAGGAGGAACCAAAGGAGCCGAAAAGGTACAAGGCGACGAGAACCGAGGCTAGGGAATCAGACGGGAAGAATTTCCTGACAATTAGACTCGAGAGGTCAAGAGAGGCGGCGCAGGCCGACGCGGAAGCACCGCGAAGTTGAAAACAGCAAGCCACCGCGTGATCGCGTGTTGCGTCGATAAAAAAGTACACATCTTTTTTTTATTATTTTACTATTTTACCTTATTGGCTTAATTATTTTATACGTTTTATTTCGTGGCTAATACTTCGGCACCTTACGTGCAATATATCCTAAAAAATTCATTTAGTCATAAATCTTTATTAATAATCTTGTATTTGCATTTAATGTAAAGTATCCGACTAGCTAGTCTTATTTAGTTTGCGGTTATAACTAACCACTCCATGTTAGCGCTAGTCATTATAGTCAGAAAGAAAACCGTCTATATTAAGTTTATTAGTACGTAAACAATCTTGCGAATATACAAATTTTGTATTACATCTTGCGATGCCAGAGCTTCAGAAACGGCTCACAAAACATTTTCTTTTATTAAAAATAACCATTATATTATTGTTATATTCGAGTTTTCTTTTATCATACACGCGTTGTATACTCATCGTAATTGTGTGAAAATATATTAATGTTTTACTTTAGCTTGTCAGTAACTTTCACGTCTAACATCTTTAACCTATAAAAAACCATTTCATTTCATGTCAGCGTATAGTTTGTGATGTGACAGCCGTAGGCTGCTGTCCGTCACAAGGCCCTGAGGGCCCTTACGCAGTAACATCACGCGGGCCCTGCGTCCTCCCGCTCGGGAGCGGACGTAAAAGCGTATTATCTTGTTCTTTTGTGTGTGTGTTACGTCCCACGTGCTGTCCGTTTAATTAATTGTTAAGATTTTTACGAGCGCTATGCCGCGGGTGCGGCGGAGATCGGTGGCTCTGAAGATCTCGTTATAATTTTCGGACGTCTCGTCTCGACGGAGAACCTTCCCGGAGATTGCCGAGGAACAGACATCGAGGGAGTCAAAGAAGACCCTTTCTAAGCAGGAGTCTGCAGGTAATGCCGCCCATATCTTGCCTATCGTTTGTGCCATTTAAGAATTTCGATACTGCCGCCGAATCACGCTTTCAGGACGGCGCGAAGCCGGCATCCCGACGGGGCGACGACAGACCCGATACCGCTGGAAGTCCGGCGAAAGGATCGCGACAGCTAATGATCCACCAACGCCCCGTCGAGGAGGAAAATAACGCTCCGATGGCGGAAGATACGCCGAGCAAGGAGAGAAGAGACGGCCGCAGAAGGAAGCGCCAGGATTCTCGTGCCAGGGGCCCCTAATTATCGACCGCCGTGCTTGGATCGATCAGCCGGCGACAGCGTGGGCACCGCGCTCTGCGCGAAAATCGATTTTCGTGAAGTCAGCCAATGAGGGCCCGGAGTGCCGGGGGCAAGATGGGGCGCGCCGCCGAGCGGCTCCCGCGAGATCCAGGGTTCCTCACTCGTGCTGCGGACTTAGAAAAATAAACTGTGCGTGCGTTCCGGAATCCCGAGCCGAGAGTTGTAAGAGAGGACGTAGGGACTAAAATCATCCCAACCCGGAGGAAGCGAACGAGAGAGAGGCGAAGTGGTGAGACGAGCGTCACACGATTTGTAAAGCCACCGATTTCGCGGATTGGGCGAGCCGCAGAGAAGTCGCGTAATTATCGCAGTATCTTTCGGCGTATTTATTGAAGCCACGCGCTCACGAATTTAGCGGAGCACTGTTGTCTCGCCCGATCGCGCCCGCCCGCGTGATTTCGCTCCGTACTGTACATTTCGTAATAACATCGCGTTGCGTGTGCGTCCCGATCCGCAGCCGAGTCAATCGTCATTTCGTCCGGTCGTCGTGTCGCGGGTTATTCCTGTGTTGTATATTGTCGCGCTTTGGAAAATTTTCGTTAATACAGTGTAATTTGGTCGATCGCATTGTTATCGCGAGACCTTCGGTAAGTGCGCTCTGATAGTTATCGACGTAATCGTCTTGAACCGCCTGATTGGCGAGCGAATAATAATTATCGCGCTTATTACTCGCGAGAATCGTTGGAGCGCGGGAGACCACGAGTCCGTCGCGTGCCGCGCGGGCTCTGAGTTGCGATCCGTCCCGTTCGCCCTTGACGAGGTCGTCATCCTAGCGAGAGTTGGCGTCCACCAACGACGCCGGGTCAAGCCGGAGAATTCCCGCGTACGCACCATAACCCGCTCGTTGAATATCTCGTTCTCGTAATATTTGATACCCAGCGGTCGTCAGCTGGTAACGCGCGCGAGCCATCACCGCTCCACAGAGCCGTCTACTATTGTAATTTCTACGATCACATATAATTGTTACTTTCTCTGTTACATTTATGTTGTATAAGCAATTCTCTCGCCTTCCCGATTTCATCCGCCCGCACCAAACCTCCCCCTCTGCCATTTGAGGGCTGAGCAGCTGGATATCGGAGCCGCTAACGGCCCGGTCGCCTAGCGTGCGCTCGTCTTTCCCGCGATTCAGTTACCGTAACGTTTATTCGCGATTTGGTACACACAGAGTGGTACGCTTAACGTACCTGGCGCCCAACTTAGTATTACGTCGGGAAATCTCTCGAAGATAGTCGCCCCGACACCCGGGCGGCTCAGGGCCGCGACCAGGGACGGAGGCGAAGTTGGCCGTCGCTCGCGAGCGGCGGTTACAATATATAATACGTATATTTTCTCAAATTAAACGTTTTGTATGTACGTATACATACGTTGTACGTACACAGGTGCATACATACACACTAGGCGTCTGATAATATAGCATAACTCGTGGATTGATAAAAACTAAACAAATAAAAAAATCCTATTTTTACAATAATTAATGTAAAATTAATAAATATCAATTAATGTATATACAATAACCCTGTCTATATAATATTGAAAAAGAAGATTGTAAATTATTATATGAAGTTTATCAATTTCAAAAAATTTATCGGTAAATAAATAATTTTTCAGAATGTTAAAAATGTATAATTAAAAAAAATATTAATAAACAATTCTCTTATAGCATTATTTGTTACAAATATCTGTTTTTTAAAACATTGTTTATAAATATAGCGTTCTGAAGTACATTCAGAGTAAATATTCCTTAAGAACAGATAACTCGAACTATTTTTTGTAAATTTTTCTTCACTTATTAATTGTAAAATTTAAAGTCTTTAAAGTACGCATCTAACAATTGATAAATAACATTCTCTCTTTAACTACCTGCAACTAAACGAATGTTTAAGATGATTTAGTTAATAATATTCTTTACTCTAATTGTTGACTAACAAGGGAACCTCGCGAACCCGAAAATTCTGATTTTAATGAAACTTGGCATAAATGTAGAGGGGGTGAATACATGAATTTAGAAATTAAAAGTTGGTGCTTATAAACGGTTTAAAGGGTTGAAACCACTCTTCAAAAATTTTGAGTTTTTGCCTTTTCTCGATATTTCTCGTAAACTAAACAAAATATTAAAAAATGTTTCATACAAAAGTTTTACAGTATAAATACCTCTGTTTAACTATGTTATTTATTTTTAAAAACAAATTTTTTTTCAAAAACAAATTTTTTTTCTTTAAAAAAGAATTTTTTGGGGAAAAAATAAATATGATAGTTGAATAGAGGTATTCATGCCATAAAACTTTTGTATGAAATATTTTTTAATATTTTGTTTAGTTTACGAGATATATCGAGAAAATGCAAAAATGTCTCAACTTTGAAGCGTGCTTTCACCCCTTCAAGCCGTTTTTGAACCAAAATAAAACATGTCTAAATTAATGTATTTATCCCCTCTACATTTATGCCAAGCTTCATTAAAATCAGAAAATTTTCTGTTTGGTCTTATAAACGGTTTGAAGGAGTAAAACAACCCTTCAAAGGTTGAGATATTTTTACCTTTTCTCGATATATCTCGTAAACTAAACAAAATAAAAAAAAATGTTTTATACAAAAGTTTTACAGCATAAATACCTCCATTTAACTACGTTGTTTATTTTTCGAAAAAAAAATTTTTTTTTAATTAAGATAAATTTTCAATAAAATTGACTTTTATGTATATAGCATTTATAAAGTAATTATATTATCTTATACTACGTTCTATTTATATCATCTACGTGTATATTATATATGTTATATATTACCTACGTTATAGTACTATACATTTATATTATCTGCATCCTTGTATGTATTAGTTTTTATCTAACAGTTGCGCAATATTAGTAGTCACGTTGCTTTCACACAGTGTTCATTCTCTCTACGTCACATATTTCACATTCAAGTTTTATATTTGTCATGTCACAGTATGTATCATATATGAAATCACGTATTAATAAAAGTTTGGTATCTTTATTAATGGTGTTACGCGTTATTTTCACATCAGTGTCAAGTCTAACGTGTGTTTGATCAGTACATCAGTATCACATCTAACATGTGCTTGATTTTTCTTGTTAGATTGTTTTTAATTAAGCGAAGTATAATGTTACACATAAATGTTGCAAATGTTCTTAATATGTTAATTATTTAATTTCAAATTACACATATTCCACCAACGCCTATAAATGAAAGAGAAATACAATTACGTGATGTGATAAAGGATATTATAACAAATGCAGTGAATGACTTATCATTTGATGTACACACTCATTTTGCTTTAAAATTTTAAAATTATTTGGAAGTGGATTTACCTGACATAGAATATGTAACAGATAAAGTGGAAGAATTTTTAGAAAATGATAATGTTGATTATGAACCTGATAATGAATATAATTGTGAATCAGAAGACGAAATGTTAAATAGTAGCTATAAAAGGAAAGCCGTCGAATATTGGAGAAGTGATAAAAGGCCGACACTCTCTTTTAGGAGTGCAACGTCGCTTCAGAAAGGTGAAGTCCCTACCACAATTATCATTTTAAAAAAATTCTTCCTTATCATTTGTTACATATTCTGTGTCAGGTAAATCCACTTCCCAATAATTTTAAAATTCTAAAGCAGTATCAGTGTGTACATTAAATGA
Organism: Monomorium pharaonis; assembly: GCF_013373865.1. Taxonomy (NCBI): domain Eukaryota; kingdom Metazoa; phylum Arthropoda; class Insecta; order Hymenoptera; family Formicidae; genus Monomorium; species Monomorium pharaonis. The sequence goes on along the minus strand of NC_050467.1, from coordinate 30,586,794 downwards.
TAAGTCACATTCACTGTTATAATATCATTTGTTATAATATCCTCTATTACATCACGTAATTGTATTTCTCTTTCATTTATAGGTGGAATATGTATAATTTAAAATAAAATAATTAACATATTGAGAACATTCGCAACATTTACGTGTAACATTATGCTTCGCTTAATTAAATAATCTAACAGAAAAATCAAGCACACGTTAGATGTGATACTGATGTACTGATCAAGCACACGTTAGACTTGATACAGATGTAAAAATGACACGTAACATCATTAATAAAGATATCAAACTTTAATAAGTGATTTCCATTTCATATATGATATATACCGTGATATGACAAATATAAAACTTGAATGTGAAATATGTGACGCAGACAGAATGAACTGTGTGAAAGCAACGTGACTACTCTAATATTGCGCAACTGTTAGATGAAAACTAATACATATAGGGATGCAGATAATATAAATGTATAGTATTATAACATAGATAAAATATAACATACATAATATACACATAGATGATATAAAGAGCACGTAGTATAAGATAGTATAATTATTTTATAAATGCTATATACATAAAAGTCAATTTTATTGAAAATTTATTTTAATTAAAAAAAAATTTTTTTTTTGAAAAATGAACAGCGTAGTTAAATGAAGATATTTAGGCTGTAAAACTTTTGTATAAAACATTTTTTTATATTTTGTTTAGTTTACGAGATATAGCGAGAAAAGGTAAAAATATCTCAACCTTTAAAGGGTAATTTCACTCCTTCAAACCGTTTATAAGCCCAATCGAAAAATTTTCTAATTTTAATGAAACTTGGCATAAATGTAGAGGGAGTAGATATATTAATTTAGAAATGTTTTATTTTGGTTTAAAAACGGTCTAAAGGGGTGAAACCACACTTCAAAGTTGAGACATTTTTGCATTTTCTCGATATATCTCGTAAACTAAATAAAATATTAAAAAATGTTTCATACAAAAGTTTTACGGCATAAATACCTCTATTTAACTATGCTATTTATTTTTTTCAAGAAAATTTTTTTTTCAAAAAAAAATTTGTTTAAAAAAAATTTTTTTGAAAAAATAAATAGCATAGTTAAATAGAGGTATTTATACTGTAAAACTTTTGTATAAAACATTTTTTAATATTTTGTTTAGTTTACGAGATATATCGAGAAAAGACAAAAACTCAACATTTTTGAAGGGTGGTTTCAACCCTTTAAACCGTTTATAAGCACCAACTTTTAATTTCTAAATTCATGTATTTACTTCTTCTACATTTATGCCAAGTTTCATTAAAGTCAGAATTTTCGGGTAACGAGGTTCCCTTGTAAGTTGACTAAGTTGATTAGGTTGATTAGGTTGGCTAGGTTGGCTAGGTTTGCAGGACTAAATAAATTGTTACAAATATTATTAGTTTTTATTGTTAATAACATATAGTAACAAATACGCGCGAACAAATAGTAGTATAATAATAGTATTATAAATAATAATACTGTTATACATTTTATTAAAATTTTTAATAACTAAAGCAGTTATTTTGTTTCTCTTATTTTATATTTAATACTAAAGATATAATTTTACTAAATTATAACACTTATTATCCTATTTTTAAAATAATGCAAAAAAATCTATTTTAAAATAAAATTATAAAATTATGTTTTGACGCAACATTGAATATTTTCTATCAGTCCTTCTAGCATGTATTTATATTATTATATATTTCTGTCCACGCATAATTATGATTACCTTATAAACTTATTATTCTATGTGAATTTGCAAAAATAAATGCATTAGTTGTTTTCAAAAAACCTTAAAAAAATATGAAAAAGGATGCAAGATTTATGTTGATATTATTAAAATAATAATCAATATTTTAAATGAAAATTCAACACAAGAAAGTTTTATTTTGTAATTTTTTAATATAAAACTGTAAAGAAAATTTTTGTATCGGTCGTTTTTTAACATACGTTTTCTAATAATTATTATTACTTTAAACTAATTATTTTAGATTAGTTTTTTAAAAATAAATGCATGAATTGTTCTGGAGAAATCAAAAAAAGATAATTAACATTTTAAGCAAATACTTTAACTCTAATTTAACGTTCCTTTCTTCCTTCACCTTCTTTAACGTACATTTTTCAATTATAAATCTTATTTTTTACCTGCAACAAGTACAAAAAACATTAAAATTAATGTTATAATTATAAACATAAAATTAAAATTGTTACAAAAATGTTTTAAATTATAAAAAATTCAAGAAATTTTACTTTTGTAAATTTCGTAATTTTAATACTTTTTTAAACGAGTTCATCATTTTTATTACGCAAATATTCCTTTTTTCTAATTTTATTTTTGCGCTGATTATCAATCCAGGATTTTAATTGTTCAGGTGTTCTTTTCTTCAAGCAACAATTTTCCTGAATAAAAATTCTACACTCTCTCAATGATGGCAATTTGGATAGCCTATGAATATCACCCAAGTGTTTTTTAATTGTTTCTTTCTCCATTTCTGTCCATTTAACACGTTTCACTATTTTTTGTTGTTGTATAACTGTAATATTAAAAAAATTTATATATAAAAATTTAATTTATGACAAACGAAGAATACTTCATACAAATATTTTTTATAATTTTTTTACACAAATATTTTTTATACAAACTTTTGTTTATACTTTTTTATATAAAAAAAAATATATATATATTTTGGGACTTGGTTAGAAGGAGTGAATGCGTGCGGACGTATGGTGTAGAGCGTGTTTGATAGATCGGCAAATAGAGCGAAAATAGATAGAATATAGTGAGTATATGCAGATAGACGAATAGAGAAGTGTATTAGGAAGTAGTATAAGTGAAGGGAAGTGCGATAGATAAAGTAGAGAGAAGTAGGAGACGTAAAAGAGTCGGAGAGTTTTGGAGGTTAGGTTGGCGTAAAGAAAAGGCGCGGAAAATGTCCAGGAGACGAGGGAGAGAGATATAAGAGGCAAGGGAATAGAGGATGGTCAGAGAAAGTTAGTTATGGAAAGCAATAAACAGGCAAAGAAGGTAAGTTTTAAAGAACAAGACGAAGATGGAAAGGAGAATGTAGATAGGGATAGCGTAGGCAAAATTAGGAAAGAGGTTAAGGCACTAACCACGGAATTTAAAGAATTTAGGGAGGAAATAAGGCACGATTTAAAAGTTATGAAATTAGAACATGAATTATGGGATAAAAGATTCAAAGAACTAGAGTTAAAATGCATAGGGATGGAGAAAGAAGTATTAGAACTAGGCGAGTTAAGAAAGAGGGGGGAATTGGAAGAAGGAATTACTAGGAAGGAGGAAGACGAGTTGTAGTGTAGCGAGCATGGAAGTAGGTAGCAGGAGGAGTGAGAGTAGATGTAGTAGGACAAGTTCAAGGTTTAGCACGGAGAGTGGTAGCGGAGGACTGAGTGACAGGGAGGTAGGTAAGATTAAGAAATGGGTAGAGGATAAGGAAAAGGAAGAGAGGAGAAACAATATAGTGATAAGAGGTTTGAGGAAAGAGGATTTAGATAGGGTGCAGGAGGAATGGATTGAGGACATGATAAGAGAAAAGTTAGATTTGGAAATAAAGGTAACGAAGTGGTGGGTTAGTGGCTCGGTTATAATAGGGTGTTTGGAAAACGAGAAGATGAAAAGGGAAGTTATGGGTAGGAAAAGCAAACTTAGAGGGGAGAAGATTTTTATAGAGCAGGATTTAGCAGTGGGAAGAGAGAAATATTCAAAGAGATATAGCTAGATGGGTAAAAGAGGAGAAAAGTAAAGGTAGGATAATCAAGATTGGCGTAGGTAGGGTAAAAATAAACGGATTATAGGTAAAATGGGAAAATGTGGAGATAGGAAAGGCTGATAGAGATTTAAAGGTTAGTACAGGAGATAGGAAAAATAAGATTGAGGCAGAAATAGACAAGGAGGAAGGTAGGAATAGTAGAGATAGGAGTAATGAGGCTAGCAAAGAGAGAAAAGAAGGTAGCATAGGAGAAAGGGGAAACTAAATAGTTGCCAAGGGGGGAAAAAAGCAAAGAGTAGCAGAAGCAGTTATAGAGGTAGAATTAGAATTAAGAATAAAAGTCAAAATAAAAACATAGGTATAGATATTGGTAAGAAGCCATATAGGATAAAGATAGATAGGAAGGTATTATTTTGGAATGTGGCAGGCTTAGGAAGACAGGATAGGGAGTTCTGGGAATATGTAAAGGATTGTGATTATATAGGATTAGAGGAAACATGGGTAGAGGAAAGGGATTGGAATAATTTAAAGGATAGGCTACCAGACTCACATGTATGGGAATGTATATACGCAGAAAGGAATAAAAAGAAAGGTAGAACGAAAGGAGGTTTTATAATAGGAAAAAAGAAGGACTGGGGGAGTAACGGTAGGAAATTAATTAGTTCGAATGGAGAAGGATGGGTAGCTTCTAGAGTAAAAAAAGTACACAGAGGGAAGAGTATATGGATAATAACTGTCTATAATCAAGGTAATTGGGAAAATATAAAAAGATCCATCATGGACATAGTAGAAGGAAACAGGAATGAGGCGTTTTTAATAGGAGGAGATTTTAATATAAGAATAGGAGGATTAGGAATAGATGAAGAGGCGACAGGTATTGAAAGAAAAAGCAAGGATATGATAATAGGTAATAACGGGAAGGACTTTGTAGAATTTGTAAATGATATAGGAGGTTATATATTAAATGGCACTACTGAAGGTGATAGGGAAGGCGAATTTACGTACGTAGGGTCTAGAGGAAATACCGTTATCGATTATGTTATTGCTAGTGAAGAATGTACTAATAGGATTTCTAAGTTTAATGTTCAGGAAAGGGTGGACTCAGATCACATGCCCCTGTTGGTGGAGATAAACTTGGAACGGCGGCAGCAGGGGATAGAAGAGATACATCAACAGACAAAGGAAAAGAGGACAAGAACACTTTGGGATGTGGAATCAAGAGCCAGATACGAAGAAAGGACGGAGGTAGCGGAGTGGACAGTAAATTTAACAAATAAAACAACGGAGGAAATCTGGAATAATCTAAAGGAAACGATATCAGAGGCTATGATTAAAAAGGAAGTAGTCTGGAAGAAGAAAGAAATAGGACACAAAGAATGGTGGGATAGGAGTTGCACCAGAGAAAAAAGGAAGGCACATAGAAACTTAAGTTTATGGAGGAAAGGAGGGATTACAAGAGAGGCATATATGGGAGTCAAGAATAATCTGAGAACCTTTCTGGAACAAAAACAGGCAGATTGGAAAGAAAAAGAAGAAATAGAACTCAGATATCTGAAGAATGCCACAGAGATTTGGAAGTATATTAACAAAAGGACAGGAAAAAGAGTAAAGAAGATAAGAAACAAAATAGGAAAAGAAGAATGGGAAAGGTACTTCAGGAAACTATTGGCTGGGAAGGATAGAAAGGAGGCTACTGATTATAGGGAGGATGGGAAGATATGTGGAGAAGAAGAAGCCGAAAAAGGAAACGAGAACGATAAGGAAGAGGAAGGTGACGAGCTTAAGATTAACGAAGAGGTTGTCGGAAGAGCGTTAGAGAAATTGAAGAATAAGAAAGCTCCAGGAATAGACGGGATACCACTGGAGGCATGGCGCTACGGAGGTTCAGCTATTAGAAAGGGACTAACTGAACTAATAAGGAAGGTTTGGCGTGGAGACAACCAGAGGACTGGAAGGTTAGCGTAGTCCTACCTTTATATAAGAAGGGGGATCAGGAAAAAACAGAAAACTATAAAGGTATTTCCCTGCTCTGCTTTGCGTATAAAATTTACGCGGAGATTGTAAGAGGAACCCTAGAGGAGGAAGCGGAGAGAATAGGGATGTTACCGGAAAGTCAAGGTGGCTTCAGGAAAGGCAGAGGTACAATGGAGAATATCTTCATCCTGAACCATGTGATCCAGAGAGAAAAAAGGAAAGGGGATAAAAAGACCTTCGCCCTCTTTGTGGATTTAAGGGCAGCGTTTGATAACATAGGAAGAGAGAAGTTATGGAAAATACTAGATGAATCTGGCATAAGAAAGCAGACAATTAGAAGAGTGAAGAAGTTATATGAAAATACAACAGTTACGGTGAAGATTGAGGAAGGACTGACGGAGGAGTTCTACACGTCCAAAGGAGTTAGACAGGGATGTGTGATGAGTCCATTACTTTTTAATTTATATATTGCAGATTTGGATAAATACTTAGGTAAGAGAGGGATTGGCGGCATAAAAGTAGGTGACAAAAGGATATGGTCTCCTGCATATGCAGATGATATGGTTTTGTTAGCAAAGAATAGGGTAGGCTTATTGGATATGATGGATTCACTTAGGCATTATCTAAGGAAGAAAAGTTTAGAGTTAAATACGGAAAAAACAAAGGTAATGATATTTCATAGGAGCGGTAATGAAAGAATAGGTAGTTGGAAATGGGAGGACAGGGAGTTAGAAGAGATAAGTTCCTTTAAATACTTAGGTTTTACCTTTAATAGGAAAACTGCATTTTTTTTCTTCTTTTTCGCGGACCGTAAAAAATGAAAAAAAATATCTCGCACGACAGCTCGGACAAGACTGATCTTAGAGCAGTCCAAGACAGTCGACCCAAAGGCAACATTAGCTGAGATAGATGAACATTACACCTTTCTCAAGCACAATTAAAGAAGAGCACAACGTCGACGAGATAAAATAATGCTGATTAATAAGATGCAAGGTAGTAATAATAAACCACCTTGCAGGGGACTTCTCATATGTATCTACCTGGCAACAGCAGCTCAAGGAAGCGACACGCTGTATCAAATGGAAAAATTTACCCATCATCCGGGGATCTACTATGAGAAAATAGAAAGACTCCGACCAATAGAATCGCAATGGAAACTAATAATTAAGATAAACACTGCGTCTTTATCAAAAAGACTGACGCAAATTGAAAAATATGTACAAAAAACTGACAACTTATGTAGAATCGTCGCGGTAATGAATAAGGCTATATGCGACAGCTTTAACGCTGTCATCACAAAAGAATACCAGAGGACAAATCGACTGATCCTGCGAATAACTGACACATATAAGAAGCCGACGACAAAAAGACAATTGACGAACAACTCGCAATACTACATGACGCACAACAGTCAACACAGCACGCAGTAAAAAACCAACTAAAAATAATACAGGCAACTATAGCACACATCGACGAGACAAAAAAGACAGTACAACATAACGAGTACCTCCTCGCGAACGCGACCAAAAACCTAAAGCTAGAACTACTAGAAAGCGAACGCACAAACAACATACAATCGAATTTTATAATTATCAGCACCGTACTGTCAGAGTCAACTCGCGATGCGGAAAACGTCTTAGATTACGTCATCCTATTAAAAAGGGGTATGATGCACCCCAGACTAACGCCTATAGACCATATTATACAACTGCTTAAAGACGCAAACTTTCAACTCCCGGAAGGATTCTATTTTCCATTTAGAGCGAACCAGGAAGAATGGTCAACTATTGAACAATTCGCAATTGTAAGCGCTTACTGCGACAGCGTAAATATATACACGATTCTGCGTTTTCCATTAATATCGACGTCAAAATACGAAATATTAAATGTGATAGCACTACCTGTGCCAGAACATAATAACACATTCTCTGTAATAGACATCAGTTATCCGACCATAGCGATAGACGGGGATCAGCACATGTACATAACCTTGCTGCGCATCGATTTACAAAATTGTATGAAGATAAACAAAGATTACCTATGCGAGCGAAATTATCCTGCGAATAGGATTAATCCACACTCCGTGGGTAAAGTCAAAACGTTTCTAGAAACCGATAGGTATCACGAAAATTGTAACATTAAAAACATAGCGTCTAACCATAGTTTTTGGATAGCCTTAGGCGACTCGCACTCATGGCTATATTCCGTACAGGAAAAACAAACTGTAACATTTTACTGTAAAGACCACGGACAGATAAAGGAAGTGATTGAAAAAACGGGTAAAATAACATTGAAGAATAACTGCAAATTAATGACGGAAGACACAATAATAAAGTCTCCTAAGCTATTACACGATACAGATAGAAACATATCTACCACAATACAATATTTCTATACTAGAGAACGAAACAAAGCTAAGCATAAATGCAGTGCAAGTAGGAATAGAAGAGTGGTTCTGACCCATGGGATATCAGGGGGGTGAGGGGCGGGGGGCGGGTATTTGCGGGGAGGGGGTATGACGTCACGGGGGTGTGACGTCGAGGGGGTGTGACGTCGCGGGGGTGTGACGTCGCGGGGGTGTGACGTCGCGGGGAGGGTATGGCGGGGGAAGGGGGGCGGGGGCTTATCAGTATAAACATTTTTATATAAACTCAGTTGTAACCTGATATAAACAAATACCAGCCGCTTATCAGTATAAACATTTATGTAATCTTAGTTGTAATCTGATATAAACAATTACTTAAACCTTTCTAAGTAAAACTATATGCGAGTTACAACCTGATATAAACAATTAGATCCTGCAACTAAGGGTAGTAATTAGGTATAAACAATTTTTATCTATGGGTATAGGTCTTTCTGTCACTTATCAGTATAAACATTTATAAGTAAAATAATAGGCGAGTTGCAACCTGATATAAACAATTACAAATTTCTAAAAATATTTATCGCACGGAGCGCCGAACCGTCGGCAGCTTAAATTTCTAGATAATGAATCGGCAGTGAACGTGTTAAAAATTAGATATTTGTGGAGGGGATAAAAATTAGATATTGTGTAGAGGGGGATAAAAAATGAGATATTTTGTGGAGGGGATAATGACATGAAAAGAGCCCCCGACAACGTTATTGCATCAGTCAATTAGTGGAATACGAACGGTAAAGCTTCAACAACGTTACCGCAACAGTTAATTGGTGGAAGTCAGATTGTGAAGCTTCTGAAGAAAGAAACGTACGAGATGAACTATTACGTTCCGATCCAACAGAATGATGGGTGCGATAAATCGTAAGTATTTTTAATTAAAAAAATCTCCTATATATATTTAAATCATATATATTTTCTATATTTTTCTATAACTTGATATATTCTTTTTACAGAACATTATCGCAGCCACGCTATACTCCTCGCATCCTGGGAAGGCGATTTGCTTTAACCGTCACTGCCTACAAATATTTGGATATCGGAGTCAGTGTGGGACTTGAACCTTTTGTAGAGATGATTCTTGGTGACAACAAAGGCAATCAGATACCGCTGTCACGTGACGTATGGATAATAATGATCGAGAAACGCATGAATATTGAGCGACTCCTGCAGTTAACCACCGTTACATCGCTGTGGATTGATAATCTTCTTATAGAACTCGTCAAATTACATAACGGGAGTGTCGTAAAATTTACATTAAATAACAAAACCTTGTATATGAAACCTTTGACCGTGCAATTTTTACTAAATCTTGAAGATGTCATCAATAATGTATACTTTAAATTGTCGCGGGATATGTTTGTAGTGAAAGAAAAATATAATCGATTTGTAAACTGCGTACAGCGAAATAATATTAATAATAAGTGCGATGCTATAAAGCTATTAGATGAAATATGTGTAAAAACTTCGCTCGTAGACTGCGAACTAATGGTTTATACATCAGACAATATTGTATATGATGCTTTGAATAATAAATAAATATGTATTTCTATAAACGTTTTAGAATTATTTTTTCCTATCAATTATCCTAACTTAAAAAACTATTTTAATTAATAAAACAGGGAAGAGGAATATAAACGGGGGTAATGGAAATATAAAAAAAATGCACAACACATAAAAAAATTATTTTTTATTGCTAGACCACCAGTTAAACAGTTTACATACATTCTGTAAAGCGCAATTGTTAACATGATTTCGACAACGTAAGGTGTACGTAATGTTCAACTTGTTTAGAGGTTTTATGTCTTCGTAATGCACCTAGATATTTTCGACATTAGCTTCCTCTTTCGCCTCGTCCAGGAGTAAGTCATGCAGCCATTCTTGTTTCTCACATTCCTTTACGTACACGACAATTTCATCATCGGTTGCAGTTCTACCCATCACTGCCTTGGTAATTAAATCTCTAGCCATGCTGTGCGGAATCAATCCATCCTCCCATGATATTCCGTGATGATTCACTTTCAACCACGCCACCTGACGTCTTTCTGCCTTGGTAAGGTATTCCCATGGATAGGTGGGTATAAATATGTAGTGGGTGAGTTCAAATCCATCTTTGAGAGAGGCAAATTTCTTAACGATAAATTCTCCACCAACGATGAAACCTTGCAGGTCCACGAACGTTGGTACAGACATGACAGATGTCGTTGAGAATACTGTGATCCGTCTCGACGCGTTATAAATTTTTATATCATCCTGATATTGTTTTGGAGAAAAAGTGGCGCCGCACTTAAGTAATTTTGAGCACAACGTTGGTCAACGGGTTGTACTGAATCACACGATCGTGTATAATGAGACAGTACGCGGTAGTGTTCGCGGGTACATTTTCTCTGCATTCAAATTCTAAGCGTACATCCACGGTTGCGCTCTTGATCGATTCGTTTTGTCGAGAAAAATCGATAATCACGAATGGACCATTATGTCGAAACATGGTGACGGATTGATTCGGCTCGAGATAATCATATCCGTAATAGTTTTTACAGAAATGTGCATACGTCTCGTACAGAATCGACCATTTATTTTTATCGAAATCTAGATTCAGATCATCGTACGGATAACATTCCGAGTTTAAATAGAGTTTCGCGTTGATTAATTTGCAATGATCGAATCGGCTCATGTTTTCAGACATGATATTCTTTCGACTAGCCTGCAGAGCGAAAACGACGTATCGAGGCTTCTCAAGCTGAGTAGCGGTCTTGATGGCCCACGAATGTTTGGTTGTGCTTTGCAATAAAGGATACTGGTATAGATCCCAAGAGCGAAATGCCATGCTGAGGTATCGCCCGCTTTCCAGAGCACGCAGCATCGACAGTTTATTTATTTCGTTCAGTAACACGTGCGGCATTCGCCACTGAACTTTGAGTAATTCAATCTTCGGCTCCAATTCTGAACTTCCCATCAGACAATTGTTATCGTTATGCGCGCGTATTGAAATCAGCTCATGGCGAGCGTTGATCACCACGCGTCTGTAATCTTCACAAAATCCCAACAGCATGTTGAGCGGTACGCAAAAATTAAAGTATCCGTTCGGAGGATTCCACGGATCCCAGCCGGCGTTCCTCGCGATTACGCTTCTGGCGGCTGACATAGTTACATAGTTCTTGAAGGTGCTGGTTATTCCGACGTTTCTGTTTCGATCAATCTCCACACCGTCGAGCTCGTATCGAATCTCATCGAACATGAACGCGACGCAATTATTTGTCAATGTCACATCAGATCCCGCAACTGGTTTCTTTATTATAAGTTTTCCTTCAATGTATAGAAAACTTTCGTGCGATAACGTGTAAAGATCCTGTTGTTGTATAGGAAATCTTATCTCATCGTTGTATTCGAACGTCGTGTTGGCGAACGGATTGCACGTGTGAGTCTCGATCTTGACGATGCGATCGTCAAAAATCGGCTCGTCCTCGATATTTAAAATATCCGTCATTGTCGCACCGCAAATCCCAGAGATTGTAGATATTCAACGTTCGACGCGGTGAGCCTCTTTTCCTTGGAACAGTCGGATGATCGAATATTATCGAATGTCGTCGCAAAAGTATTGGATGACTGCTGTAACGTTGGTGTTTTCATCGTAAAGATGTTTATTTTTCTGGCGCGTTCCGACGCGTGTAGTACGAGCATCTCACGTTCGCGTTATCGTTGCAGCTGTCGTCGCACATGCAATCTGACGGTAATTTCTTCTCCTCGAAAATCAAGCAATCGTCCGTTCTGGTCAACCACGCGTATCGTCAGATTTGTAACGCTCCGCACGATGATCGGCAGGTAAATGATCTGCGACGGCCTTTCCGAGATCTTATATCCAGGTGGCACGTTCGGTGAAAATTCATGTATCGCGTGCACGCTTTTGTCGTTGATGTACGCGCCCGCGGTCACGTTGCACTCTACGCGGATAATGTTTACGTTCATTATGTTGATTGACACGTCCGACTCATGCCATATTCGCGGTTCTAGTATACGCTTCGATGTGAATCCCAGGAGCGAGCCGATGTTGTTTGGTTTGCCAAAATTTATTTTGTGTGCGCATCTGATCTCGCATCTCATCGTATTATAGTTTGCGCGGATCGTAATCGGATCTTTATCTCTACCATTACTATCTTCAGCCGCGACGTTTCGTCGCGGACGTATTTGCGAAATCTCACGTTTCAAAAACTCATTAATGGCATGCAACTCGTACGATCCCTCAGGAATCGTAATCTCATCGTTGTCTTTGCCAAAGTAAAATTTATTGTTCGAAGCATTCACGTTCGGTATCGTGTTATATGTTTCAAAGATCGCTAAACCGAGCTCGTAATCGTCGTCGCTCAAATTTATAGCCGGAGAGTAGCTTGCCGCGAGAATGCTGCTCTTACCGCTCAGCGTAAATGTCAGCGACATGTTTGAACGAATACTGAGATTAAACAGCGCAACGTCGGTCTTTAAATCGAGTGTAAAAATAGCAGACAAAGTTGTCCGCAATTCCTTTGATCGTAAGTTTGATACGACGTTCGATTGTACTCTATTTTTGTCACATCGTCCCCAAAATATTGTACGAGTTCTCTGGGTGGCCGCAGATTGCCGAAACTGTCGAAATACGCCATGTGATTTCTCCTCTTTGCGTACGCCACCCAGTGAGTACCGGGGCCCTCCGCATCGTCCAAATTTACGATACCGCTCTCGTTTCGACGCGCACAGCTCGTCGGTAACGCGTTACGCATAAACACTTTTCTAAAATATGGGATACACAATCGTCTTGCCAATTGATGTAGTTGCACGTTCGTCGTCACACCTGCGGGTATTTTTAACGCCTCTTTGACATATTTTATCGTTTCGCTTTTACACCTTTTCCGTACTTGTACGGGGCGAGGTACAGCCCTCGTCCGCCTCTGTACGGGGCAAGATACACTCCGCGCCCTTCCATCGCGCGATTGTGACGTTGCAGCTCCTCGAGTTGACGTCGCGCAGCTTTGCTGTCGTTTACCACCTTCGTCACACCAGCCGCTCCGCCGATCAATGATCCGAGCGCGTCCAACATCGGTAAAATTGGTAACATGCCGCCTCGTCTCGCTGTCGGATGTATACGTTTTTTTTTTCGTTACCTTTTTTTTCTTCTTCATGCCCATACCTGTCTTTGACTTGGCTTTCATGGCTGCCCAGACGGCAGCGGCGGCTGCTCTTTCTCCGAGAGCCGAGTCTTTCGCGATTACGCGTGTTTGTGCTTTCGCGGCGAGTATCTCGTCCGCCACGTGTCTGTCGGCGAGCTCGTTGCTGCAAGAATACGCAATGTCGTGTTCGCGGCACGCCGCGTCCAGCGGATTTATACCTCTATCGCCTCTAGCTAATCGTTTTTCCAAGTGCGTTCCCGGTCCGCAAAATTGATAACCGGGGATATGTAGCTCGAATGGAAGCGCGTTTATCGCGCGATTCAAAAGATGACCGCAGCCGCTGTTTACCTTTGCGACAGCTGGCATTCGGTACAATTCTTGATCAACGGCGCGGGTCCATCGATGTGCGTTTGCTGCCACGGCTGATTATAATGCTCGTTGCAGCGACGATATTGTTGAATTTCGAAATCAGTCTTTATATATTCCGGGAGCTTGTCCCACACGTGTTCGATATAGTTGGCGCACTCGCGTAACAGAACGATCTTTGGTACGAATTGTAACTGTTCAGCGCTCAAATTTATAATATTGGAGGGATGTGATAGTATGAGATACATGTTTGCTACTGAGCGATGCGCGATTTTGCATGCCTATAAATAGTGGTTCCTGCGAGGTTTTTGTTTCCTAGTAATTTTTTTATTATTCGCTTTAAAAAACCGTGCGAGTACTATTATGAAAAAATAGTTTTCAAGCCATGAGTGAAACGTCACAGGGCTATAGTTTACTCGAGCATCGACGATAAGCTCAAGTGACATCTCCACAGCGTGGGGATGATAAGTACCAAAATCGTAAACAGTAGCCTTCGAAGCCGGACTGACCGTCAGTTCAGTCTGAAGTTTTGCGAAGACACAATGTACTTTTACAATTCCGAAACAATGGCACTGGTTGTAAGTATTTCTTACCTATTTTTACATTATTTATATTAATTGACATTATTTATATTAATTTATATCATTTAGATTAATTTATATTATTTATATTAATATTAAATCATTTTTGCAGCGCCTTTGTTGTGAGGAAGAGGTGCAAATAGCACTTCCAAAAAGTTTCCCGGCTATAGGATATATATATATCCATAGCCGGCAGGCGGTGCGCACAGCTCGTCGCCATCCAACAACTTTTCCCCCGTTAGACCCGGCGGCATACATCGATTTGCCTGCAATCATTGTAAGTACCATTTTTATATTTCAACGTATATATTGCGTATTTTTAATGAATAATTAAATAATATACTTTGTGCTTGTTTTAGTGTATGTGTTCCGGCAACGTAATGTTAAGAACTGAGATATCCATTCCGCAACACGTAAACATCCAACAGCACCGATTGCGGGTGCAGTGCAGCCGCCGGATAGATCGAAAATACCATGACTGGATATGGGAGGATATTGAAGATGACAACAATTACAACTACGAGGATATTTTTGGCTTACGATATTTATTCGGAATGGAGGTGGAAAAACAAAAAGAAACGGAAAACTGGGATTATAATGGTTACGCAAATTATATTTTAGATCAAATAGAAAATATATTTTTATAGAAATTAAGAAAAAAATATTATATACTTTTTATAGTTATATAGCACTTTTTATATTATTTTAGATATATTTTATGATTATATTTAGATATAATTTTGTAAACATGATAATAAGATCAGTTAGTAATAAAAACAATTTTCACAAACATGTTTGTGCAAAATAAAATCAATTATTATTTTAGTCATAATTTTTATAAAATTGTAATAAAATAAAAAAAATAATTAAAAAAGATAATACTATATAATGTAAAAATTAATGATAAAAATAATAGAATTAATTAAACAACATAAATATTACATTTTTAAAACTAAACGGTATATTTTTTTACAGTTGATCCCCCATATTTTATAGTGCAAAGTGTGAAAGATATTTCATTGATAGATGGACATATGCCATTGGATAAAGTTATAAAAATCGCTCGTACTCTCAAAAGAAATTCAGATAGTAATTCGTTACAACAGGTATAAA
This sequence comes from Monomorium pharaonis, assembly GCF_013373865.1. NCBI lineage: Eukaryota > Metazoa > Arthropoda > Insecta > Hymenoptera > Formicidae > Monomorium > Monomorium pharaonis. Next base: position 30,571,449 of record NC_050467.1, on the reverse strand, counting down.
CATACAAATAAATAAACCTTAATTTTAATAAAAATAAGAATAAGAATTCAAATTGAGAATTGAGATTTGCAACTATAATTGCATAGTACAGTAATTATAATGACACAAATATTATTCTTTTTAATAATTAAATCGTCTTTCCATTTCATTGTAATATTTAACGAGTAACAATAAATGAAACAACGTTTCTAGCAAAAATAACTGACAGCAAACAGAACATAAAAATTATCACCAGCATTGTCAATTAATACTTTAAAACCATCTTAAGATACTAATACGATTCTATGATTGGTTAATGACACCTTAATACATCTTAATAACAAATAACGCATTATTTCTTTTTGTAGCAACACAATAAGAAAAATAAAATGGAATAATGATACTCGAAATGTCGCTGTATTAATAATAAAAATAATAACAATAATAAAAATAATTATTAAAATATTGTTTTTAAAAAAAGTAATATTATAAATATTTATAATAAATGTTAAATATTAAATATTAATTATTAAAAATTAAATATTAATAATAAATGTTAATAAAATGTTATATGTTTAAATAAATGTGATATGTTTTATTAAATGTGTTTTTTTCAAGTTATAATAAAACTATTATCAATATTTGTAAATTTATAAATTATAACATTTCATTTTATATATTATGTGTTTTATATTTAGTATCTGCTGGAACAATCTTGCTCCTTACTATTTATAAACTTCACAGAGATCCATATCCAGTTTTTGACCATATCCAAAGATATTCAATCCACATAGATTTTTGCCTGAGAAGATACATCATTTTCATTCTTCCACATGAAGCAAATTTATGAAGAATAAAAAGAAAAAAAGAAAAAAAATAAAATAATAATAAAGAAGTAATAAATTTATGTGTTTTATTAAAATTAAAATTAATTATTCTCTTTCTAAATTAAAAATAAAATTATTTACTCTCTCTCTAATTTAAAAATAACATTATTCTCTCTCTCTCTCTCTCTCTCTCTCTCTCTCTCTCTTTCTCTCTCTCTCTCTATTCTCTGCATTCTTTCGTTCCCTTTTTGCGTATTTATTAAAATTAAAATTAATTATTCTTTTTTTCTTTAAATTAAAAATAAAATTATTCACTCTCTCTCTTTAATAATTAATTACTTTCTCTCTCTAAATAAAAAAAAATATTAACTTTCTCTCTCTAATAATTAAAAAAATAAAATTCTTTAAATTCTATATTGATCCAATAGACTTATTACACTCATGTAATATTATTCATTTCCATTTATTATTTATTTATTATGCATCTTTTCCACCATTTTTAAAATTTTAAGAAAAATATATTTTTATTAAATTAACTGAAAATCTGATAGGTATTCTTATTAAATTAATTGAAAATCTGATAGGTTACACTCTCTCTCTCTCTCTTTTCTCACTCTCTAACTCTCTCACTTTCTTCTCCGCTTATTTATTTATTATTAATTAACACTCACTCATTAATAAAAACTCACTTATAAACACTCATAAACACTCACTCATTTATTAACACTCTCTCATTTTTTTCTCTCATTTTCTTCTCCGCTTATTTATTTATTATATCATCACAACATTAGAAAGTTAACCAATATTATTATATTATAAACATAAAATGTCAAATCATTTTCTTCTCCGCTTATTTATTTATTATATCATCATAACATTAGAAAGTTAACCAATATTATTATATTATAAACATAAAATGTCAAATCATGATCTACACCATCATGATCTGCACGAAGACAGTCACTCACGAAGTAAGCGCAGCAAGAGAACCAATCGGCATCGCAGAAAAGCGACAACAATACACTTCGATAGATTCGAGTATCGATGTCATGCCCTTTTTAATAAAAGGATTTTAGATATATTTTATGATTATATTTAGATATAGTTATATGTAGTATTTTTAAATGTATTATACAATGTCTTTTTTTAGTTTTATAATTATTTTATACAGTTTATAATTCTATTATTAATATTTTAAATATATATATATAATAGATATATCGCGTATCTTTTTTAATCACCCCTCAATCCTGCATGCTTTCCTCATCACACGACCGTCGATACGTTCCTTTTCTCCATACACTGCGTTTATACACACTCGCGCACACGCACGCACACACACCTCTAGCACACGACCGTCGATATGCGATATCGCACCGTTGATGTCGATATTCTTTCTCTACAGGCTGTGTTCACACATACGCACACATACTCACGCCTTCTCTAGCACGCGACCATCGATACGCTTCTTTCTCTACACGCTGTGTTCACACATACGCGCACATACTCATGCCTTCTCTAGCACGCATACACGTGTAACCGTCTTCTCTGTTACGTATACACATGCGCAAGTGCCTTCTTTAGCACACACACACACACACACGCGCACGCACACACACACACACACACACACACACACACACACACACACACACACACACACACACACACACACACACACACACACACACACACACACATACACGTCTTTCTCTATCAAGCGCCTTCTCTCTAGCACACACGAACGCGCGCATACGTTTCTTTCTCCGTGCGCTGCATTCACAAACATACGCACACACCTCTATCACGCATGTGCAAATATACAAAGGCGTATTTCCATAGATCGTACACCGCACTCACACACCTATAAATAGGACGTTCGATTCCGATGTGTAATTAGATTCGGAAAACATGAGATTTGTGCGACAACCTTTGACGATTTGCGTAACGAATTACGACGATAAATTACAATCGATGGGAGACGGCGGAGTGAGGCGTAAGCATGGTGCGATGCTGCCGAATACTATACGCGCCATCATTTGCGGTCAGTCGAACTGCGGTAAAACCAACGTTCTGATAAATTTGTTGGACCACGGTGTACATTTCGAGAACGTGTACGTGTACTCGAAATCGCTACAACAGCCGAAATATCGATATCTGGAGAATTTGTTGTCGTCGATGGACGAGATCGGTTACTTTACGTTCTCCAATAACAGTGACGTCATTCCACCGAGCGAGGCGCGTCCAAACTCGATTTTCGTCTTCGATGACGTTGCGTGCGATAAGCAGGATGTCGTGAAAGAATATTTTTCAATGGGTAGACACTCGAACATCGACTGTTTTTATCTCTGTCAGTCGTACGCGAGAATACCTAAACATCTTATACGCGATAACGCCAACCTGCTGATCCTCTTTAAGCAGGACGGTACCAACTTGAAACACGTGTACAACTATCACGTAAACACCGACATGTCATATGATGACTTTAATGAATTATGTCGCAATTGTTGGCAGCGTGATTATTTTTGATGATAGACAAGGACAGTGCACTTGCTAACGGGCGATACAGAAGAGGATTTAACGAGTTTGCAATACCGCGAAACAGTTAGTCGTTATTGATACCTTGTCGGGGTGAAACGTGCGATTAACACTCTCTGTTAACATGGCTGAAAACAAAGATATGCGTGAGCGCGAGAAAATCGCGAGAGAAATTGAAAAAACGAGCGAATCGATTCGAAAGAAACATCGTGCTCTAAAAACCGGCAGGATCGAAGAGGATATCGTGACTAAGAGACACTTTGAACCGTTGATCAAACCGCTGCAAAAGATTATTGACAATTCCGGCGTACGCGCGATAAAAGAGGAGCCGATCGATAACGTTTTGTTCACCCGTAAACGTGAGAAGGAAGAGGGGGAAGAATATGCCAGTAAGAAAAAACGATCGAACGTCTCGTTCGATATCTCTGCAACACCGCAAAAATCTAATCATTTACAAATTTCAAACGACGTACCAATGATAACCTCCACACCGCGTCCCACAACCGTACAACCGATAGAATCGCTTGAGAATGTTTTTGAAACGACGGATGATTCGCTTGCGACGATTGTTCGAAATCAATTACAGACGTCGCAAGGACGAAAAGCATTGCAAGCTCAATTTGGTCCGCTGAGTCAAAAATATGTCGTGACTGTCCTGAGCGGTAACCGAGAGAGCGATATAGACATAGACAATATATACGGTGTTCGTCTCGAGAATAATGGAATGATGCTCGGTAATAAACATTTCGATGTGGACAACGAGGATAACATAATTATCGACAATGTACGTTACGCTGATACACCTGGTTTTTATGAATTGATCTTCAAGAAAATCCCCGCCGATGACATCTACACAGATGATGATTTACAAAAGTACAAAAGCATATTGTTTGCTACAAACGTGCATAGATGCAATTACACCAAGGACAGTCAACTACGGAGCAACAGAGGATACAAGTACAAACACCTGATCGCACCGTTAATGTCGATCGAACCTACGCCGAAAACGAAGAAATCTGGAAAGGGATTACCTCACGCTATGACGTTAAATGATAACGCGATCGATTACACGCACTGGGACAATCCCAATAAACTGGTAGATCGTCTGCGGTTACTCGAAGCATCGCGTCGAGCCGGTCACAACGCGCACGACAACGAGATTCTGTCCATCATCGAAAAACTTCGCGAAGCGGGTCTTATTATAAATTAATCTGCGTAATCGCGAAACGTGTCAGTCGATTGATCGATGTCACCCATATCGTATCAAGATTAAAAACAATGAGTAATAACGAACGGCGAAAAGACGGTTACGAACGTTTAACGAATAATTTTGAGCGGTTCCTGAATCAACAGCGGACGGTTCAGGAACGGTTGTCGGATAGCTATCGAACGGTGCAGGATCACTATCAAACAACTCGGGAACGATTGTCGGACGGTTATCGAACGGTTGTAAATCAAGTCAGGAATAGTTACGAACGATTGTCTGATCGATCGGTAAGACCGGAAGACAAAGAACCACTGCTGAAAGACGATAGAAAGCAATGATAAAAGATAATTCAAACGTGAAAGAACGCAAAAGTACGGGTACAGAACAGAAACCGAACAGAAAAAAACAGGAAAAGAACAGAAAAAAAACAGGAATGGAACAGGGAAAGAACAGAAACGGTATAGAGAAAACAGGAACGGAACGGGTACAGAACGGAAACGGAACGGAAAAAAACAGGATCAGAACGGGAAAAGAACAGAAACGCAACAGAATGGAACAGAAAAAAACAGGAACGGAACGGGTACAGAACAGAAACGGAACAGAAAAAAACAGTATCAGAACGGGAAAAGAACAAAAACGGAACAGAAGAAACAGGGAAAGAACAGAAACGGAACAGAAACGGAACAGAAAAAAACAGGAACAGAACAGACAAAGAATGGAAACGGAATAGAAAAAACAGGAACGATCGGTATGCGATCCATGAAACCGCCGAAATCCAATATTAGTTCCGAAAGGCGACGACTCGTCGAGGAACTGCATGCTCTGGCGAGAAGAAATTTTCAACGAAGACACGTCATAGTTCGAGGCTACGACGATCTATGGCAGGCTGATATCGTCGAGATGATTCCGTACTCACGTTTCAACAGAGGCTACCACTACATACTCACCGTCATCGATGTGTTGAGCAAGCACGCGTGGGCCGTTTAACCCATTACTTCCCAAGCGGACATTTTATAGTCGATTGGTTTTCGGCTCAGAAAAGTGATGAGATCACATGAAAACTTAAAACAAAATATGCTTTTCTACGTAAAAAGAGTTGCTCTTTCAGATTTCGGGGTCAAAATTTTAAAATTTTTTATTGGAAATTAAATATGGCAGCTCAAAGTTGATATAAATTTTTTCATCGACTATTGACTTTTTATAGTAGAAAACTTTGAAAAATTTTGTCCATGTTGTAAACGATTGAAGTGACGGAGTTTGCCTCTTTAAAGTATAAACTATAATTATTAATTAATTTTTTTAAGTAGTTTAAGTAGTTCAAGATAGTGGATGCTGTATGGCGTTCAAATGCATGGAAATCATATTTTATTGTGATATATGTATGTGAATAGTCATTTCTCACATTTTCGAGGTCGCTGAGTACGAATCTTTATTCAATTACTCATTTTTCAAAATGGCGGATACAATATGCCGTAAAAATCATACTTTATTAAAAACTATGCCTCCGAGTACTTATTTTATGTATTTGTGAGACCGCTGAGAACAAATTTTGGGTCTGTTTTTTATTTTCCAAAATAGCGAATACAATATGGCGTCAGAATACACGAAAATCATATTTTACTGTGTACTATGTGCGTGGGTACTGATTTTATATGTTTTTGAGGTCGCTGAATACGAATCTGAGTTTGATTTATATCTTTCGAAAGGCGAATGTAATATGATACACATAGTTTGCAACAAAATCTAATTTTCGTGTATTCTGACGCCATATTGTATCCGCCATTTTGAAAAATGACTAATTGACTAAAGATTCGTACTCAGCGACCTCGAAAATGTGAGAAATGTGAGATTATTCACACACATATATCGCAATAAAATATGATTTCCATGTATTTGGACGCCATACTGCATCCACCATCTTGAACTACTTGAACTACTTAAAAAAATCAATTAATAATCATAGTTTATACTTTAAAGAGGCAACTCCGTCACTTCAATCGTTTACAACAGTCATGGACAAAATTTTTCGAAGTTTTCTACTATAAAAAGTCAATAGTCGATGAAAAAATTTATATTAACTTTGAGCCGCCAAATTTAATTTCCAATAGAAAATTTTGAAATTTTGACCCCGGAATCTGAAAGAGCAACTCTTTTTACGTAGAAGAGCATATTTTGTTTTAAGTTTTCATGTGATCTCATCACTTTTCTGAGCCGAAAACCAATCAACTATAAAATGTCCGCTTGGGAAGTAATGGGTTAAGCTCAAGGTTTACTATATATAGCTGGCTATGTAGCATACAAGTTCAAAAATAAACACAATACACTAGGTATTCAAACATGTGAGTTACCAACTAATAATGACAAAGATTGATTATAATTCATTTCCCGAGGGAAATGCATGTACCCATCACCTGAGCTTTTAAAAGCTGCATATGTCATAAACACAGAATTTTGTAAGTATCACAGTTTAAAGCTTAGCAAAGACAAATTTATCTTCAAAAAACTTGCGAATAGAGTAGAAATTGCGTTAAAACCTATTGAATTGCCAAGAAAAGCTTGTTATGTCTTATTAGGACAAGAACCTACATTAGAGTACGAGAAATTAAGCGAATTATTGCTTGAAAAAATATATTTAAAAATAAGAAAAAAAAGTTAACCAAATTTACCAATAATAAATCTTTTTTATAGCATTTTTATATATGTTGTTTTTATTATTCTTGTCATTTAACTATCCCTACAAAATACATAGTTTCTTTCGAAGTTTTATACGAAAAATGTATTGACATTTTTATGTATTCGTTTAGTATACTTTTCTATATTTATTAAGTTTGTAATGTTTATTTATATTTATTAATTTATAAACTGTGACAAGATATTTATTAATTCATAAACTATTACTTCACAATAAATTCTTCCTTGCAAATTTAAAATTAAAATAATATATCTAACGAGAATGCTACTAACAAACTATTTGGAATCAGTAGTTTTAAATTTACCGCTTATTTGTGACGTCACACTTTGACAATTTTGTTTGGTAGCATGCGCATGAGCATACCCTTGTCTTTATACCATGATACTGCTGCCGAATCGCAATTGCAGGATCCAGTAAAGGCGCACAGGACCGGTACTCTGGCGGGGCGACTTCAGATCCGATCCCGCAAGATTTCCGGCAGGGATCGCGACGGCTAACAATCTTTTTACACCCACGTCGAGGCGAAGATAACGTCCCGGAGGCGGAGGATGCCCTGGGCTGAGAGACAAGAAACTGCCGCCGAGGAGAAAGCGCGAAAATTCCCGTGCACGTGGCCCCAAAATGTCGATCACCGTGCCTTGGATCCAGCAAGTAGCGGCAACGCTCGTCACGCGTTGCGCGGAAGTCAAAATTGGGAAATCGCGGCCAATAAGGCCCGGCGTCGCCGAGCAGCCCCCGCAGGATCCAGGATCGATCACTCGAGCTGCGGAAGTTGTTACGTGCGAGTGCGTTCCGGATCCCGAGCTGTTAACAATTGTAAGAGGACACAGGAGCCTGGGCATCCGGACCCGGACGAGGCTGAGGCGAAGGAACCGACTTGGCGTGAGACGAGCGTCACAGCAATATTGTAAAGCCGTCGATTTTGTGGTTGGGCGAGTCGCGAGACAATCACGAGTTTATTACGGTCTTTTCGTTATTAAAATAGAGTCACGATCTCGGAAAATTCTCAACCACCTTGTTGTCTCGCCCGATGCGTGAATCCGCTACGTCTTCTTCTTTTGTTATATTTGCGTTGCGTGCCTGTCCCGATTCGCAGCCGAGTCATTAATGTTTTCGTATTGTATTCGTATCACGAGTCTCCGCGTAATTGTATTTTCGCCGAAATAAATGTATTCGTTTCTCACCGCTTCGCTAGCGAGCGAGTAGCAATTGTCGCGTATTTTATTCGCGGAATATTATACCGTACGAAGGAGCACGAGTCCGTCGCGTGTTGCGTGGGTTTTGAGATATTGTTCGTCCCGATCGCCCTTGGCGAGACCGGGAGTTTGGCGTCCACCAACGACGCATAATCAAGTACAAATGAACCGGAGAATTTCCGCGTACGTGAAATAACGCTTCGGGTAATTTCGCTGTTTGAAAGATCTAATTCCGAGCGATTGCCCGCTCGCCGCACGTGTGAAGTGTGGTCACCGCTCGACCGAGCGCTGAAAGCTTATAATTGTCCAAATCGCGAAATATGTTTGTTATTTTTACTTTGTTGTAAGCCGATTACAACCATATCTATCATAATTGCGATACGTATCTTTCGAAAGACGTTGCAAGAAGCACCTCTTTCGAAAGACGCACAAGAATCCGCCGCGCTCACGGAAGTCCCAAGTAACTTCCGTGAGATTACAACAGCGCGCTTCGTATCGCCCTAGAAATAGGCCCTACGCTGCAAAATCAAACCGCAAGGCTACCGCGTTTCGATGTCGAGACGCTTAGCCTCGCGGAAACTACCGACGCCCGGTCACTGGCCCCCGAAATTGCACCAGATACCATAATATATAAACGCGACCACGCCATGACCGAGCGGAGAGTATCATAACAACGACCGAGCAACGTCGCATACCGTAAATCTTATCGCGAGTGTTACGTGACATCAACACAGCTGACTGTAAGCGCAAGAGAAAGAAATAAAGACAGCGAACAAGCAAGTAAGAAGCGTCTTCTTTTTTCTCATACACCGAGCCGAACCTTCACCCTTTGGGTCCTAATCCTTCAGGCAGGACGCATCCCAACTACTAACGGGAAAGAATTCCCAAAACGAGCAAACGCTCACAACAACTTGTTTAATTAACATTGTTTTTCTGATATTTCTCTCGCCTTCCCGATTCCATCCGCCCGCACCGAACCTCCCTCTCTACCATTTTTAGGGCTGAGTCGCTGGCTATTGGAGTCGCCGACGCCCGCTCGCCTACGGGGCCTGTTTTTTTTCAGTGATTTTACGAATATTAGAGTAATCTTCCGCTGCCTGTAAGGAGAATGGTACGCTCAATGTACCTGGCGCCCAGTTTCCTATTCTAGCGAAAACCACGAGAAACGGTCGCCTTAACACCCGGGCGGCGCAAGGTCGTGACCAGGGGAAGAGGCGAAGTTGGCCGTGGCTCGCGAGCACGGTTACAGTATATACAACATAGATGATATACACAACTGTGATATGAAAACTTTCGACATCACATATGTTACGTCCAGCCTTATGGGATTTAAACTTTATTATTTGGGTTAGGAGGATATTTCAGAACAGGGGAGATAAGGCAAAGAAGGACGTAACGAAACTTACCATTCCCGTAGGCACGCGAGAGAGAGGGGAGAAAGGGTAGGTGCCTCGGATCAAACGCACTTTTTATGACTCGAAAACATAGATCAGCGTGCTGGTAGGCCTGTTATAATCCTGCATTTTCAGTCGTGCGCTCGTAGGTCCAAGTTTAGAGTCAACAAACTTAATTGCTATAACTCGGGATCGGACCCGATGCAGTTTTTGTTTGGGGATGAGGAAAGGTCGTTCAAACTTAAATTAATGATAAAGTTTTTTTACACAAAATTAACAAAAGTATTTATTCTAATAACAAAATTTAAAAATATAAAAATACTAATAAGCGCTGTAGTCGTAATTTGATAATTTTGTAACAACGGTGAAATAATTGAATTTAAAACACATAGTGAGTATGTATATAATTGTACAGATATTTTACAAATATGTGATGGACGGAGAAAGGAAAACAAAAGAATTTTTCATCTTAATTCTATAGTTATAACGGTAAATGCAGAACAAGGAAATAGTCGAAGGGTTTACTAAATGATGACGTGAGGAAAACAGGGATGCTCGAAGTCGTGAAAGGATAAGGGATGGCGAAAATCACACGTGGGATCCTCGAGATCGTGAGAAGAGGTAGGGTGCTGAGGATCGCACGCGGGATCCTCGAGGTTTGGTAAAGGTGAGCGGGATTCGCGAGAATCACACTCGGAATCCATGAGGAAAGAAGAGGGGCGAAAAACTCCAAGAGGGAATTATTTATAATTAATAGTGTGTCCTAAAAATTTAAAAACGGAAGGGAGTAGATAAGTAAAGTAAAAACGAAGAAAAAGATTGTAATCGTGGGACTTACTCATTACTGGTTCTCGAACAAATCTGTCGGAATCGAATAGATTTTTTAACCGGATGGAGCGACACTAAAGTTTATTCACGCACTGATTCTACATGATTATATTCTACTCCAACTATTGCTATACAATCTTTTACTAACTTCATATTATTCTCCTACTGTTATTTCCATCACTGCTATTTTATTTTCTTTAATTAACTAACTGACTCACTAACTAACTGGGTAACTAACTGCTGCTGCTCTTCAAGATTTGGTATTATATATACAGAGGGAGGATCCAGATGTAGGTGGTGCAAATATTCTAATTAGTAGAACTCTTTTTGGGGAATGCGTTTTAAAGTTTCCCATTGGATAGGTGGTTACTTGGTTTCGAGGTATTGTTTATTAGGTTCCCCGACTGTTGGTACCGCTTTTCCTTGTCTCCGCTCGCATTATTTTGAACTCTGGTAAGGGAGAGGAGATTGGAATTTTCGGGCGTTCTTATCTAGGGAAAGGAAAGTGCAAATTTTATGTTTTCTGTCATCATGTTTTCCAGGGTTGGCAGTCGCGCATTTTAAGGGTTAATAGACGTGTTTGGTTTCAGAAAATTTTATATCTTTTAGATGGGTGGTCTGGTCCTCTTTTAATAAACATTATTTTTTATTACATTCGAAACCAAACGCGCCCTCATCCCTTTCGACTAATCTAACTCGCATCTGGTGCTTATCTACAGTCGTAAGGGAAATTCCGTAGGTGCTCCTAAACTGTCAAGAACCGAGCAAATATTTTAAATTTTATTTCGCCAGGGCCTGACCCCCGCCGAATTTTAATGACTTCAGTGTCCTGGGTTTTTCTGATCACGAGAACCAGACACTCTTGTGGCGCAGAGATTCTTCTTGGTCCTTTCGACCGCAGATAAACCTTAAAATATTTGTTTTAACTGGTTTATTTCTGAAGGTCAGCGGGTAATAAAACGTAAAGTCCTCCGGACGTAACACATATATGACAAAAGATGCATCAGAAAATAGTTTGGTTATAATATAATATAATATATTAATTTGTCATTAAACTATTTTTAGATATCTAAATAGCAAGCTAATGATATTTATTATGATATATGTAATTTGTTGTTTCAATTTGAATATGTTTTCAATGAAATTTTGATGTAAAAATAATATGAGTTAGCTAACTGGGTATTTACTAAAAATATAATGACAAGAATACTTGTTATTTTGTATAATAATTACTCATGATATCTATTTTTAGGTGATCTGCAGTTTGAAATAGAATATAAAAACATAGATCTTTTATGTGATAATTTAATATGCAATATTGATGACACAAATATACAAATAATATCATAAATTAAATGGAATAAATAAAGAAAATAATGACAGCAGAAGAATTAAATGTACGGGAAACGTATACATGGAGTGATACAAGTACTAAATTATTTTTAGAATTATACAAGGAAAAACAGATATTATTAACCAAAAGAAAAATTAAAACAAAAAAATATAGGAAATAATACGCGAGAGCATGAAAACAAAAGGAATCATTGTAACTACTACTTAATTAGAAAATAAATTAAAATCTTTGGAAAGATCATACAAAAATATAGTTACAAATAAAAAACGAACGGGCAGAAGATGTATGATATGTTACGTCCAGACGTATATTTCACGCTGTCCGTCACGATCACATGAAGCGTCACGCCGCGAAACGCGTTGCTATAGCAACCGGACTCGCTGGCAGACTCGTGCGCTCTCGCTACCGGGTCTATCACGCGCTACGAACGTGCGGTCGCGCATGCGTTAACTATTAACGTTAATTACTAACGAACCGCGATAGTTATGGAAAAATTTCCACCGGGGGAGTGATCCTCCCCCTTGCCGGCTCCCTTCTAAGGCGCCTCGGCTCTGGACTATTAATAGTAATTAAACAAATTAAATAATTAGCAAAAATCATTAATAACTTGTCAGAAAGGAGGTAAGCCTACGCTCTCGTGCGTGCCGGTGCATCTGCACTCGCGCGGGACCACTTACCGCGAAGTAGCAAGGGCCGAGCATCTTCAGTTAATTAATAAACAGCGATTATAAATTTCGAACACGAAAAGGAGCACGCGGTACCTCCGTGGCGTCGAAATCTGCTATTCGCAAAACCACGATGAAAAACTCGAATAAAGAATGCGCGCGATTAAAAGGCGCGGACGATAGTTGCGCGCCGCGCAAGCGTAAAATATGAATACGACGGTGAAACTTGATCTAATTATAAAATCAAGTATAATAATTAATTAACTAACAAATTAAATGACAGGCGATAAACGATTTATTGCCTCGTCTTCCAAACTCTTCACCCCCGAACACCCTCACTTGCGAGTATATAAACCGCGATTTTTAAGCGGAAATCGGGATTTTGCATTCTTGTCTCGCGCCGAAAGGCTATAAGACTCGCTCCGTACCGTTTTTGAACTTAAAATATTCTCAATTATTTCGGATTGAACTTAGAATATTTTCAAATTATTTCGAGTTAAACTTAGAAAATTTTCATTTAATTTAGGTCGAACTTAGAAAAATTCTTGAAATTCGAACTTAGAATATTTCAGGATTAACAGACTTAGAATATCTTCGGAATCAATGGACTTAGAATATTTTCAATGATTTGAACTTAGAATAATTTCTTTGCAAATTCAAGATGGCAACTTCCCCCCTTACCTTATGAATTCGGTTTCTTTTGCATTATTAGAACCGGAACTGCGACCGCTGCGATAATTCTGCATGTGAATTCGACTCGAGTGAATACGACAAATTGTAAGGTGCGAGTTCTCATTTATTTTTTTTGAAATTTTTTTTTATTAAAGAAAAACAATACTCAAAATCGAGTCATTCTTTTTCTTTTCTTTTCTTCTTGCGAATCTCAGAGCGTCGACCCGGTGGGTGATGTTTCGATCTTTTTCTCTTCCTTCGCAGACAGTGTGGGAGGGGAAGCAGAGCTGCGTTTCCGGAAGGAACGCGGTGGAATTCCGTCCTCTCTCTCGGCGCGCTTCTAAGCGTTCCGCCATTCTAGACAGCGCCGGAGCAGACACCTCGGTGCCGCTGCAATCAGGCGCCTCCACCCACGTGTATGGTGGCAGGTATTTGTCTCCTGTTCCTTCCGATCCACGCCTTCTGGCAATCCAGCGACCTCCGAGAATAAAATAACCGCCGCGCGAAGCACCACCCGATTGAGCCGTCCGTCAATTAACTATTTCTTACTTCACATTTCTATTTTCACTGAACATAATTTACGAGAACTAATGAGATGGCATTCCCCGTGACAGAATGGGACAGTCCCGACGAGGAGGCCGGAAGGTGCAACTAAGAAAGTTGTACGAAGAACTCACCGCGCACGGGGAGTTTGACCCTTCAATTGGGCACTCCCCCCCCCCCCCCCGCTCTCGCGGCACCATCGCCTTTTCCCTTACCTTCTCCTGCGATCTCTTTAAATCAGTGGCACCGACTCCGACCACCAGCAAAACCGATCAACCGCAGTCGTCGAACAATTCTCAGGGTCACGAATACTAGAAATCTGTGATCGTGGCAATAGAGTCATGCCCTCTAAGGACCTGTATTCCTGCTAGAATAACCCTGTTGGGTATTAAATAATACTTATAATAATAAAAAGAAAAAAGGAAAATTACACAGTCTTAGTTAAACTATTGAAACTCCTCCCTCTCCTTGTAATCGCTCAGCAAAGAGGGCTTCTAAAATTGAGTAATACGCGATCCTAACCCCACTGGATGTAACAAATTGGTGACAGCGATTGGATTATTTTAAAAGATTGCTCTGAAAAAGAAAACATCTAGAATTAGTTTTAAAAAAACCCACATATGTATATATATCAAAATTCTTTTTTTTTCTCTTACAGTAACTCACCAGTCATACTTACCTGCTATGTGCCGTCGTTGAAGTCCCCATCTCAGGCATATGCGTCGTCTCCTTCCGTCATTTTCGGGCACTGTTCATCACTCGCGCGTTGTGCTACGATCGTCAATTATCACAACGGCGACCCCGATCTCAATATATGTTTAAAATGCGTCAGCCTTGCTAATTTAAAACCTCAATTCTCCATCCAGCACGTGCTAATAATAAGCTCAAACAACAACGGTTATTTGTGCAATTTTTGTGATGAATCGCTCACTTTAGTCCGTCGCACATACGAATGCTCCCGCTGCAATCAATTACTCCCTTCGTTCTTGGCATATTTAACACGTAATAACATTGAATTCGAGAACGTAGAGAAACGCATTAGTATCTATGCTGGAATTAATCAGGGACTACATTTAGACGCCTCGCGCGGTCAAACTAATACCTATTAAAACAAAAAAATATATATGTAATTTTTTTTCTTTCTTTTTGTATATAAAATATTTATCTTTTTGTATTCAAGAATGCGGATTGTTCAATTTCTAAATAAAGTTGTATCGCATGATGAGCGCACTTTACACGATCTTATGTGTAATATTGCCTGACAATATAATTAAAATATAACGATTAATCACTTTATTCGGGATAAAGTTGCATACGCGAATTAAATGCCACATTAATGATCTGTTTGAAATCGTTTGATACGCTAATCTGAACATCTAAAATCCAACTAATTAAAAAGCTTAGCGCTTAACATTCGAAAGGATCAGCCCTATAAATAATCCGCGTCTTATAGATTACAATATTCATTAATTAATAATTAAAAATGAACAATATAGAGAAAATGGATGACGAGTTGGACCGTAGTTCCGACTACGTCGGACTCTCTGATACAAAAGCCGATGAGCAACTTAATTATGAAAAACCCATTAAAGAGGTAACCGAAAAGGAAAGAAAGTTAAACCGTCGCAATGAACTGCTTGAACGATGTTCAAGCTATCACTAGCGCTTTGTCTATCAATCAAACTGCCGCATTTGCCGTGTCCACTCCTAGCGATTTAGTTAGTAGGATCGCGTCCCCAATTTTTTTAACGTCTTCGACTACCGCGTATTCTCCTGCGCAACACGCTCGCGATGCTTCGGGATTCTCCAGCGTGTCGGCCTATCCAAAATCATATATCCGCGACGCGCTCGAGTTAATTCCTAAATACGATGGACATAACATACCCATATGGCAGTTCGCACAAGCCTGCAAAGAGCTAAGGAGTCAATTCCTTTAATCGACGGAGTTCTCTTCATAAAAATGCTACGCAATAAGCTATCACATGACGCATACCTAGCAGTCGAAGATAAAACACATCTCACCGTCGACAAATTCCTCGACACTTTGAAAAGAGCCTTCGGGCCAGGCAGAAGCGCTAATTATTACCGCGAACAACTTAGTATTGCCTATAAGAAACCGAAAGCATACATTTTAGACTACATCGGTCGTATTAAAGATTTAAAAATCACAATTATCGAAGGTGATCAGGTTACTCTTAACCGCCCATTAAACGAGATCGAAATAAGATCTATAGAATCATACGCACTAGAAGCATTTACGAGGAACTTCTCCGCGAATATCGGCTAGAATTAAAAGCCGAAGGATACAACAATTTTTCGGAAGCGTGCTCTAAAACTATAACTATTCATAAACGGCTCGAAAGAGAGGAGGCGCGCTATAGAAATTCGTGTAACCCGCGTGTCGATTCAGCCACCAGTTAAAATATTTCAACGCGATACTGCTAATTCGCCTTCGACCTCTTCGGGAAACAATACGCGTCTCAATGAAAACACAGACGATAACGGCGGGCGGAAACTATGTAGTTATTGCAAGAATTTCGGTTATTTGATTAACTAATGCCGTAAACGTCAATACCGCGAGAATTACAGTAATAATTATAACAGCACAGAGATTAATAACAGAAATAGTAATACCGCTCAGAAATAGGGAAACTACTCGACGGCCTCGGTCAACAGGACACATCGAGGCCAAGGGAACGCTCGTCCCGTACTCCCGCTGGAGGGCACCTCATGCAGTGTCTTTCCATTAGGTAAGACACTTCTGATTTCTATTATATTCAATTCCATCTATAAAAACGTTTCTGGTATTTTACCAGTTACGTTGTGACCGGACAAGTCCGTTTTCGTTGCGAAATTCCAGTATTTCTAGCTTCGTTCCCGAAATTATTAGGTTGACGGCTCGTTCACCGTAATTTCGACTTACCGTCGTCGTCCCTCGTCCTCTAATCGGTCGCCAGGTCGGTTTCTCCTCTACAACCGCCAAGGTTAAACTTGCCTACGTGGGGGCCGTTCGTTCGTCGATCTCCCACCTTTGGTTTGCGTCTGCCGTCGGCCGTCGCGCTTTCATGCCGTGGATCATGCGTGGAATGGACGGGACGTCGGAAGGACACGGAATAATCGCCGTAACACTCGTTCACTTTCACGATTTTCTTTATTTCCGCTTTACACTCTCTTCGATACACTCGCCCGCTTTCTCCTCATCGTTCGCGCACGCACACACACGCACTCTCGCACATTCACACGCTTCATCGGTATTCGCGTCGCTTCGGACGCGCCTTCGCCTCGGCTCGAGGCGATTTGACAATTGACAATGTCGCGTCAATCTCGGAAGATCGATATCGATTCGATACAGGCCTTTGTGACTACGCGCAAAGGTCGCTGCGTCCGCGGTCGCGCGTCTCCCGTTTCGCCCGTCGATTCCGAATCGTCCTATTAATCAATTCTTCGCGTAGTTCGGGCACAACGCCCGTCGCGCCTTGCGTCGTCTCCGAGCGCACGATGTTTTCCAAAGCGTGGTAACGCGTCGCGATGTCGTTATCTCGCTTCGCGGTGGCCTCGGTGTCCGCGTATAAATGCCCCGAGCGCCCTTTCCGTTTTCGACTACGAATTTGGTGAGTCGCGTTTTTATGACCGTTCATATCAACGATTAGTCCGGGACTGCTGCTCGTCGCTGCTCGCTCTCGATTCAGCGGCGTCGTTCCCCTTCTCCTTGCCAATCTCCCCACTCGCGTCTCTGCGCACACTCGCGCTTCCTACGGCGGAGTGGTGGGGGTCTCTACCCGTAATCTCCGGTATTTACCGTACGTCTGTAGGTTGGATCGTTGTGTCGCGGTAATTTCCACTTCGCCGGCCCGATTCCCTCAATATCGGTATTTTTGTTCCCGTTTCGCGTGTATCGCACATTCATACTATTAACAACGGATCGGTCACTTGAACCCGGCGAGCGACGCTTCGCAACGTTAGGAAAGACGCTTCTGATTTCTATTGTATTCAGTTCCGTCTGTAGAAACGCTTCTGGTATTTTACCAGTTACGTTAAGAAAGACGCTTCTGATTTTTATTATATTGCTGTACGTACCTTTACTTTCTGGTGTTATGTATATCCATACTAATACTTGAGTACACCTCCTCCGAAGCTTTATTGTACTTTTCTTATTAGAAGCTTCTTTCATAACTGGCACCTGTAAAAAAAGTAAACATATTAATACACATTAGCAAACAGAAAAGTATGGTACATAAATATATATTACAATAAAAATCCATCAACAGACATAATACAAGAAAAATATGTGGTTCAATAAAACAATTAAGGATTTCTTTGTAATCTTGCATTTTACTCAAATAATATTGTGCAAATAATAAAATATTCTCTTAGACAGTTAGATTTTTTCGAAACATTCTTTCGGACAACAAATAATTTGAGAGATAATTGTGGAAAGACTGTTACAGATTACTTTTTATCTCAAATATTTAAAACTTATATTTAACAAAAAGATTGTGATATAGACTGTCTGTTTGTCTATCTGCCTGTCTATACATTTGTCAAACTTTTGATATTTTACATAACTTATACTAACCTTTATATTCATCCTTTTTTTCGACCCTGATGGCAAACAGAGACACTGTTTTTGCACCGTGTATATTATAACTTGATAACTTTGTTTTTATATTGCACTATAATGTAAACTCTTGTGACAGATCTATGTAATCTGATTGTTGTCACGCCGCGTCGCGTCATGTCGCGCCACGCGGCGCCGCTGTCGCACTCTATTAAGGTGGAAGTACATAAAATTTCAGAAGCCATAAGACAGAATACAGAAGCCATAACGCATGCGCTATAGTATTACATTTTGCATGAAGTAGCATTTCACTTTTTTATATTTTCGGCACATTGCGTTTGAGAAATGTGTGTAAGATTAAAAATTAATTATTTTACTAGCGATTAATAAATTCTGTATGTTGCAGCCAGAAGATGTTACATTTCCATGGGGAAGATTACTGTGCTGGCCGCCTCAACAAGCGCTGGTCGTCGAACGGATGTACTCGGGAGCTCGTCGATTTGTTATTTTAGACTTCGGGTCACTCGTATTGCTGACCGATTTAATTATGATACCTTCGTGCAACGATTTGGTTTCGCTATCTATAGACATCTGGACTAAAAGCGAGGAAACAGATGGCACGCGGCTTATCGTCGCTGGGGATATTGGAAGCAAACCATGGACAGATAAAGTAATACCATAGCACATGCGCTATGGCTTCTGCATTCTGCCTTATGGCTCCTGTAATTTTATGTGTTTCCACCTTTAGGGTTGGTTCACAATATACGGTACAGACCATAGACACGAAGAAAAAATCTTTATTCAACATATTATTAAAATCTAGATTACATATTTTATAAAATATTTATGGTAAATAAAAAATAAAGGTTTGTATAAGTAATATTTTGTAAATATTTATAAATATTTTATAAATATTTTTATAATATTTATGGTAAATCTTTATGATCTGTCAAATCTAAGACCACAAAAATATTTACAAAATATTTGGATGAATATTTATAAAATATTCAAATAAATATTATAAATATTTTGTAAATATTTTATAAATATTGTGTGCTGTCTGGGTAAAAACGCATATTTTAATATTTTGTGTCAGGGCCGGTTCGTATCGTTGCCAATACGTGCCGTATAATGTGAAGTGACCCTTCTTATTCTGCTATCACTCAGCTACAGCTAGATAGTAGCATATATACATGTAAATCTACGGGGTGTCCCTGACCATGTGGCTCAATATTCATAAAAAGGTAAAAGAAATCGAGATGAACATAAAAGTCCAACATTATCTTGAGTTAGGTCTTGGGTTAGATCCACCAATAATCAAGATATTAATTTTTCAAATTATGCGAATGAGAGCGCGCCAAAGAAAGAGCTCGAGCCGCTTGAGCCATAATACGGAAGAAAGAATCTATTGTAAACGTACGATAAGCTTTCATTAATTTACTATTTACAATTGATAAAATTGTTTTAAAAATGTACATTTTAAAGCGGAGAAACAAAGAAATGTTGATTGTGTTTCACGGGACTGGGCGATGGAGGAGCCCATTCTATAAATATAAAATTAACAATACTTCATGCGTCTATTTAGACGGTACTGGTAAAATTAATAATGCCTGATGCGTTTATTTAGACAATAATGGTGTAATCACTAACAATGTGTTTGTTTAGATGGTACTGGTCATTAAATTATTAAAACTAAATGCGTCTGTTTAGAAAATGTTGATTAACGTAAGATAAATGTTTTAAACTTTTTTGTACAAAAAATTTTTTTATACCAATGAAGCACAATTACTATTTATTGTACGATTAATTTTTTATACGCACTGTATCCAAAATAAAAAAAGAAATATAATGAACGATTGGTCCCATCCATACTTTTTACACAACGTAAAAAAGTTGTGTCATAAAAATAGCGCGCGTTATATTTTTCTCTTTTTTTTCTATGTATTTTTTCCTATATATATTTCTTTTTTTGGTTTGGACGCTATTAATAATTACTGCTATCTTGAATTCAGCTATCAAATTTATTTTGATTTAAAATATCAGACACTAAAATAATAATTAAAAATCTATTAGCAATTTTATTATATGTATGATGTTTAATGAAGCAAAAGCACAGGACGTACTCGGCTTGAACTTTTTTTATTTCTTACATTCAAAAAATATTTATTATATATTTATTGTATATTTAAAATATATTATATAGGTATTTGTTAATTTTTTTACTTGTATATCTTTTAATAGTAATAATTGCGATAGTAATGGTACATTGGCGAAGGCGATTGATACATCGGTGAAGGCGACGGTGGATACGACGGTGGAGGCCGTGGTGGATATGACGGTAGAGGCGGTGGTAGATACGACGGTGGAGGCTGCGTACCCTGATGAAGCGTACGTTGATGAAGCGTATGCAGAACTATGTTGTGCGTACGTTCCAACAGCGTACGCTTTTTTCTTTTGCTTTTGCATCTCCTTCCTAACAGCTACCTTGATTTGCTATAAATATAAATTTATTTAAAAATTATTTAAAAATATACACGATATAAGCATAAAACAAATTTTTCGTACATTGAATAAAAGAACTATATTCTTTAATTAAAAATATATTTACAATAAAATCACATTTATTATAAAATATTGTGAAATAAGTCTTTTTTATTTCATATATACATGTGTGAATAAACTAACAAACACATGCATAAAACACAGTCATATTTTTTCATTCTATAATATTGTCTATTACAAACTCAGGTAGCACGAGTAGACAAATACAACTGGTATGCGAATAATATTTTACAATTTTTCATGCATAGGATGACGCAATATATTTTTCGCTACATTTGTGTTCTACAACATTAATTTTGCACGATGAATTCATCAATAAATGTCTGCTAAAACCATTTTACATGCATCCTAGTAGGATGCATGTAGGAATGTTTTTGGCAGGCATCTAGAGTAACATTTAATCTTCTATTGTTGATTACGACTTGCTAGCATTGGGAAACGTAGGGAGAATAATTGTAGCGGATACGGTAGGAGATAGGTTTGGAAAAGCTACAAAAAAGAGAAAAGACGTATAAGAAGAAGCAATACTGGGTAGCACCATATCTGAAGAATCGATCGGAGCACAGTTTTTACCATGTGTCAATTCCGAAACTGACCATAAAGGATGGAGTACGATTCCACAATTATTTCTGAATGTCCGCAACACAATTGTGTCAACACAATCACAACACAATCCGCTATTGACAAAACAAAATGTTATTCGAGAGTCTATAACACCGAAAGAACATTTGGCAATAACATTAAGGTTTGTAAACATTTTAATTTTATTATTGCAATTTTATAGACAAAACTGTTGTTCATTACTTTGATATTGCTTACATATTATATATTTTTGTATCTCTACAATGTTCTAGATACCTTGTTTTTGGTGATTCAATGACATCAATGTCATATCAGTATTTGGTTGGGATAGCAACAGTTGGCAATATTATTCGAGAGACGTGCGAAGTAATTTGGAACAGTTTGTGTCCTTTGGTTTTATCGCCAGCATTGTCGGAAGAAGACTGGCTCGAAATTGCAAATGATTTTGAAGAATTGTTTAATTTCACTCATTGCATTGGTGCCATCGATAGAAAACATGTAATAATTCAAGTATGTATTCAGTATGTGGAAAACTATATTGTCAGTTTTCAAAATTAAACTGTTAATTTTGTTTCAGTGTCCCAACAATGTTGGCTCAACGTACTATAACTACAAGCATGCTCATAGTGTAATATTAATGGCCATTTGTGATGCATACTACATATTCCGTTCCGTTGACATTGGAGCTTACGGACGACGAAGCGATGGAGATATTTTCAGCAACAGTGCTTTCGACAAGAACTTCAATGCAAACTGCATAAATGTACCAAAGCCATCAGCTGTTGTAGGAGGACGAATTCTCCCATACTGTCTTGTGGGAGACGAAGCATTCCCTTTAAAATCATATTTGCTTCGCCCCTATTCAGGCAAGAACGGATTAACACTGGAGCAGGACATCTTCAATTACTGGTTAAGCCGTGCGAGAAGACTTATCGAAAATACTTTCGGAATTTTAGCTAGCCAGTGGCGAATATATCACAAACCAATTATTGCTTTCCTAGAGAATGCTAAATTGATGGTGCAGGCGACGGTTTGTCTGCATAATTGGATCAGAAAAGACGACGTTGGCAAAAATAAGTTTCTGCGGGTATGGTGGATGAAATTGACGCCAATGATCCAAATAGTTTCACACCAGGTTCTTGGCGGAAAATATTCGAAGATGGCTGCGCTTTTCAAGAGATTGGTCGTTGTGGCTCGAATACTAGTGCGCGAAACCATATTCAAATACGGGATGAATTTTGCGATGGGATACGGGATACTTTTGCAATGAAGAATTCGATAAGAAGTACCTTGGCAAAATAACCGTCATAAAAAAAATAATATATAATATATATTGTATATATTGATATAATATCTGTTGTACTATATCGGTTGTATTATATATTTATAATTATGACAATTTTAAAATATATAAATATACACAATATATACTAAACATATGTACTTCTTTGTGTATGTACACCTGATCAACTGGTTTTCAACTATCAACTATTTAATATATAAATAATCAATATATTATGTAACACTTAATATACATCACAATATATCAACATATATCACAAAATATATCACCTAAATAAAGCTAAATTAACTTGGTTCCTGTGGCGTTCTTCACGTAATACTTAGAGTATTTGCATCATTGTTCTGTCCTGTGCATCTTCGCTCAGCATACCAAGTTTATATGCGACCGTGGCGCAGAATCCAATAAATGGACTCGAGACATTTTGTTGTATGTCGGATGTTTATGGGTTCCTGTATTAATTCTCGTATTTCGTCCATAAAATTGTCTTTCTTCGTTGATTTATTCATACGTGTTATACGTCCGCTACTCGCACTATCGTCCACGCTGTCGGACGTACAATCAGCATCGGCCGATGTGTCATCTTGTTCGGAGATGTTCGATGTCGTACTGAAATTGCAAGAAATAATTTCCATTAATTCATATATATATATATAATATATATATGTAGATACATTATTTCTACGTTACTTAGTTCTATTAAACAATCAATGGTATAAAAAAGATCAATGAGAACTAATAGAAATAACAAATTATAAAGATCACAATATTTACAAACAATCAGTGGTATAAAAAAGACCAATGAGAGTCAACGCGGTTATTAGTGCGCACAGGTGCAACTCACCAAATTTTATTCAGAAAGCATGAAATGCAATGGTCTTGCATGTGAAATGCAATGGTCTTTTTTATACCACTGATAGTTTAATATTGTGTTGTGAGTGTGATACACTCACACCAAGAATATCGCAAGCGATAAAGGTGTCAAGTGACACCTCGCGCGTGCAACATCGCCCGGCTTACATACCGGGCGTCGCAATGCATCCGGTTACTTAATAAACAACATCCAAAATCTCCTGATTTTGGGATGGAATCTGCGTAGCCAGCAATTGCTGGCTAAGCAAGTGCACTGACCGAAGGCCAGTGACCGCGGAAGTACCCTCCCCGGTTATACGCCAAAAATCGGTGTATATAAACACCGATGTAAAGATAACGAGCGGGCTCAATCGAATAGTGTACAGCGACGAACGTATGTCGCTCGACATTACATATTTGTCACGGGTTATTCAGTAATGAATCAGTGTAACTCATTTGTAACTAAGAAAAAAAATATATATAGTGTTATTCTGCAAACGGCTTTATCTCTCACAGAACCTGACCCGAGAATTACGGCAGCGATTTCCAAATACCGTGTCTCTTAAACAAGGGGCACAACAATTGTGATCTTTATAATTTGTTATTTCTATTATGTACAGTTTATACATACTTGTTTTCAAGGCTTACATCTTGAAGGAAGCTCATTTGTTCGAAGTGAATCCACTTGGACATTTTTTGAGCTGCTGAACCACTTGGCAACTCCGCATTTTTCCGATGCCTCCTGAATGTACCCGATAGAGTTTTTCACTTTTTTTGGCATCAGCTAAAATAACCACACCTGCGAAACAAGAAAGCACATTGAGTCATAATAAACCTTATTACACATACATATGATCCAAAAAAT
Source organism: Monomorium pharaonis (assembly GCF_013373865.1). Lineage (NCBI taxonomy): Eukaryota > Metazoa > Arthropoda > Insecta > Hymenoptera > Formicidae > Monomorium > Monomorium pharaonis. The sequence continues at coordinate 30,546,835 of NC_050467.1, read as the reverse complement.
TGTAGCTTTCATTACTGCGACGACATCAATCCACAACTTCTCTTTGCTCCAAACGCCCCTTTCTGAAATTGGGAGCCTAAAGTTCCAAAGAGGCGGTCGTCTCCGAATCGCCTCGATAAGACGCTCTTCTATAAAAAATCTTCCGGAAATTTTGATTCTCCGGAAGATTTTCTATGTCGAAGCCCTCCTCGTCTGTCATTTCTGCCTCCTGAACGTTCTCTTCCGCATTCTTTCAAACAAGCGCCTCCAAAACATATTGTTCAGTGCCAGGCTTCTACGCAGAATTTTTTCATCTTCTGCACATACAAAAACTTTATTGTACTAGCACACGTATTAAATTTTTAACAATAGTATGCATTTCACTGCAAAATACTTACCACACTGCGAATAAAAATAATACGTCTGCTTGTCCAGATAATAATTGGCGAAAAACTCCAGGAATGGCTTTGTACTTCATTGGGCGTGCAAATCATCTCGCACAGTCCACATGTGTGAACGATTTCATTTTTCTGTAAAGCATAAAATATAATATTAATTCCGTTGATTAATTAAGCTTTGTAAGCTCTGAGAACAGTGAGAACAATGTATCAATTGAATTATTAAATAGAGGTTACGTACAAACGTGTCACCACTAAACTCTTTCAATATACAATCAATTAAATAATTAATATTAATAACACAGTACATACTAGCCTCGTTCCAATGTTCACTGCCGTCGTTAGAACTCATTTTTCTTGAAACGAAACAAAACGCACGGCTATTTTTCGCTGAAGTTGAGGCACTTCGAACTTCACAGCGACAAAACGACGAGATGGTAATTTTATGCGTATGTAACGCGGAACATCTAAATTTAAACTGCAATAATAATTATTTTAAACTGAATCTTAATATTGGAATGCACGAGTATTAATTTTTTATTTGGTTACTGGTGATACCAGGCACAGGTCGATATCAGAATCAAAATCGATAGAGCATAAGGTTACACCCTGAAACAAAACTTTCCTTCTCCACTAGGAATTAAGTTTGTGTAGGGGAAAAAAGTAGACGGAAATTAGATATAAATAAGGAAATCAAAATGCTTAGTTAGAATTGTTAAGCTCAGTTTAGCTCAGTACAGTTTAGTCTCAATCTTTGTCGGAACTTTTAAATCTTAGTTTTACCGAACGACTCTTTTGATCTGCAGTTAGCCTGTAGCATCATCCAGGTCTAAAACCTTAAGGTTTGTTGTTTTGAAATCAGATTTTCGGAATAAAGGTAATTAACTTGATTTCTCTTTCAAGATCATTTAAGGTTTTCTTCTAATTTTGTCGCTGCCATTTAAGTGGCAACAGATCAAATCAAAACTCTTTCGCTGCCGAAAGCATTGAGACAGATCTTTCGGGTCCTGTCGCTAATGTTAGCGTGGTAACAGATCGCCTGAATCTTGACTCTTCCTCAGGTGTGGCAAGAGAATTTTTAAATTTAAATCTAACTCTAAAATATTTAATGCCTAAAAAAAGTGGTAAACGTGTGAGAATTAAAAGATTGAGATATCAAATTAATCAAGCAATAATCTCAAATCGCGATCCTGTGATATTAATAACTGAATTAGATAAACTTTTGTCCCAATCTTTTGAAAAACCTTCAGAACAAAATAAATATAAACTCAACAGGAATGATTTTGAAATTAACTTTCCTCATTTTTTAAATATCAAGAAAACAGATCCTCCTTATCAAATTTATAAAATTCGTTATCATTTTGGTGAAGATTAATTTTCTCACAAATTTGTCCGTCCCCGGGTAAATTACTTAAATGTATTAACCCAAAACGGACGTTAAAATCAGAACGTGTACAGAAAACATACATGTACAGAAAATTATAGCGCAACACCCCCTATTACATTAACGTGTTTGCGGCGATGGTACACTGTGTCCCATCACTTGTCGGTATTTCTGCGCCGCGTGAAGAGAATGTCAAAGAAAGAATAAGCACACAAGAAAAAGGCACGTATATGAGTCGTATTATTTTCATGCATTCTCACTATCCATCGATTCTTGAATTCATTCGCAAGAGAAATGTATACGCAAATTCTGTTCTTACAGAAAAGTTGGAAAGGGCATAGCGGAATAAGCAGGTGAAATCTGCCCCCGCACTAATCGAGCTCAAATTGATATCATTAGTTGGCACCCTTGAGATATAAAACTTCCCCAAATATTAGCTACAAAATTTCATTTTTGGAGGAGTTATGGAGGGGGAAAGAAAAATAAAGAAAGTGGTTTTTTTCGAAAATGGTTGAACCGATTTTAATGAAAAAATATATGTTGTAAACATCGTTTAGACAAGTTTAAGAAAATTTTAAGTAATTTTTGTGATTAAAAAAAAACCCAATAAAAAAATTTTTGAATTTTGAAAAATCTTTATGAATTTTTTGGGGGGTGATAGTTTTGAGATACCACTTTTATATTTTCACAAAAACATCTCTAGATTTTCTTCTTTAACACATGTTTTTTTCAAATCAATCGGAGTGATGGAACATGGTTAAAAATAATAATTCACACCGCGCCGTCGTGCCGCGCCGCGCCGGCTGGGCGACCGCGTCGCGGCGCACGGCGATTGTTGTCATGTTAAACTTACATACTAGTTGCAGCGTTGCAATGTTTAGTTGCCAAGCAAAATTATGATATAATAATATAAAATATAATAACACATTTAATATTTTCAGGACGTCTGCAGTTAGCTTATAAAACTTATCGTTTCGGCAGTTTATCACGAGGAAATTGCAGTACGTTTTTAAATTCCATATGTTTGGGGTGCTTTTTTAATGTGTTGTACCCCTCGTTGTGAGTACGATTTTGGGATCGCTGCCAGAGATCTCGCGAAGAAGGTATTTCGTCACATACACCGTTATTTGTCTTGAACACTTTTATTCTTGTATTCAGTTACAATGGGTAGATCGCGACCCCGCAAAGCAGAGTGTCGCGTCTATTAGCTCGTTGTCCACGACCCCGCAAGGCAGAGCGTCGTGGTTGTGTGTTTACAACAAGTTATCTCGGCGATACACGACCCCGCAAAGCAGAGTGTCGTGTGTAGTCTTAGTTTGTCTACTTCGAATTGACCCGATCCTCACCTTCTTTCGCCGGTTTATATATCCGATAATTCGGTAGTTGGATCGAAAGAAGGGGAGGATTGCGTGAGGGCGTAAATCGGTCAGTATTCCAAATTATTGCTTAGACAGCAAGTGCTGTCTAAGGAGCATTGCGCTAATTGTCGAGCGGATTGCGCGAAACCTCGCGCGATGACAGGAGGAGGAAGGGGGGTGTGTTCCAGCGGGTAGCCCACGAAATTCTCAATTTCCTCGAAAGCCCGCTCTAGGGCTTTTTGTTGAGCTTTGAGGATCTTTTCCCTTTTCCTTTTTCCAGCGCGGTGGCGATTCTTCTTGATGGTCTACAAATAAACGCTTGGTTAAGCGATTGAACGCTTAGTTAAGCATTTTTCTACGTCAAGGGAAATTAGGGCCGTCGAGTATATTCGTGCTTGTGAATAATTAACTAACTTATATCGCTGGCAAGCGATAGAACGCTCGCTAGCGGAATCTACAGTTTTGTTCACTTATATCGCTGACGAGCAATAGAATGCTCGCTAGCGGAATCTACAGTTTTGTTCACTTATATCGCTGGCGAGCAATAGAATGCTCGCTAGCGGAATCTATGGTTTTGTTAACTTATATCGCTGGCAAGCGATAGAACGCTCGCTAGCGGAATTCACGGTTTCGTTAAGCACGAATATACCGGCTTTTCTAATTTCACCGACGATATTTCAATCATTGAGCCTACTCACTTTATGTGTTGTAGAATTCATCGCGGCACAAGGGAGGGGAGAGGGTTGTACCTAGAGGAGTTGTTTCATAATTATTTAGAAGTGGATCGACAATTAATCCTTATCAAAAGGATTCCTTATAATATGGCACAGTTCGATTTCGGAAAATATTCTAGGGAGCGAAAGTAAACAATAATTAATTAGTACTCACGAGTTATAATATAAGTTTGAAGCAATAGTTTGGTCCACTAATAATTAGATGGTTGATGTAGGTTGACGGTTGAAAATGATCGCAGAGATATGTCGATGATGGCAGTCTGTCGGAGCACGCACTGGTTAACTTAATTAACAATGAGTTGATCGCGAAGCTGTACGAGAGAGGTTGCAGATAACTTGAAGATTGAAGAGTGACGCGTGACCGAGAACTAGTGACTGAACTAATAAGTATGCTGAACGAGTGTCGAAAAATAATGAATGAATGAATGATACGGCGTCTGTGCGCGGATTTAAATAGGGCGCGGACAAAGGGATCGAGCAAAATCGGCGCTGCGCTCAGCGGCCGCTAGCGCTCCGGAGTAGGGAACACGCGCGAAGCGCAAGAGTCGATAAGAGTGGGAGTGATTCGGCGGCTTGGCGGGAACCGAGTTTCGGGGGCCGCTGATAAGGCGCGTGAGACCGTTTGCACGTGTGCGGATGTTTATCGGAGATATCTCGTCTAGGATTTCGTCGATCATTTGATCCTGGATATTTTTCGGCTAGGATCGCTTTCACTACCAAATATCTCGCCGGTTTATCAATCTTAATTATTTCTTGGGCGCGACATCTCGTCGCCAACGTGAAATGGATATATCTTACGAACTGTTTATGTTAAATGCCTAGCTATGGTTCACCTGATCTTCCGACACGCAGTCCGGATATTACGCGGATTAATTTCGTATTGTATTTCTTTAGGCGCGACATCCTGTCGCCGTCGTGTTGATAATAGCAGATTTTGTTTTAGAACCGTTCCGTTTGAATCTTTGAGGATTCAGTTGACGAGATATCATTTCTTTAATCATCCGACAGTGCACGTGCAAGGGCCTTTACAAATATCCGGTTCTTATTTATCTTACAGTTAATTAATCCTCGACGAACCCATAAGCAATACGAGAGTAAGAATTTAGAAGTTTAAATGATCCGGTTGCCTATGCGTTCGTATCGATAAGAGAGTTAAAATAATGCTAGATAACTTAAAGTATACGTATATGTAATATATGATTTTTATATATATATGTACGTAATTTTAAAGTACGATTAAGTGCTTAATATTTGAATTATTATTATATAATGACGACTTAAACGAAAGTAAGAATGAGCCATAGAAACGCATTACTGAGTAAGGTAACTCAGCGCGCGTGCGTCTGGACAAGTTTCGCGAGAAAACTTTTGGACAAAATTTTCCGGACGCTGGGACGTTACAACCCCCCCCTTATTTAGAACGAATCTCGATAGTTTTCGGAGAGATTTGTTCTATGCTCCGTAAACGTTCGTTTAAGTCAGTGTAAATTACGGGTATTGGTTCGTATGTATTTACGCTTGTTACGGTTGTGGAGCGGGCGTTGGTGTTCTCTGCGTCTCGGCTGTCGTTGGTGGGGGAAGGCAGGGCATTGACAGGATCAGCTGATGTTTCCTTGTTTACAACCTTTGTTGTTTTTCCAGCCAGGTAGAGCAGCAGGTTGGTGAGAGAGCTCCAAATAGCTCCTAGGACGAAGAGGCTGCATCCGTAAGCGGAATGCAGTGCGTATCCATGGATGGCAACATCAATCGCCAGCTTGATGAGGCGCACTGTGATGAGCACTCCAAGAACTCCAGCCGTAGCAGATCCAAAGGTAATGAATCCACCCCAGATTCGGGCAGCAGTACTTTCGGCTATCTTCTTAAGCGAGGCTTCGTCAAGGAGGTTGTATATAGAGACAGCGCCATCCTGGATGGTGTGTCCGGATAGTCCACGGGCCATTATATTTAATAAAGCTGGTTTCTCGGCAGGAAACATAATGTGGTCCCTCAGCTTCTCGATGTCGGCTTGAGAGTAGATCCCGCTGATGGCGAGTGGTCCTGGAGTGGCGTACTTCCATGTTAGTGATGTTAGTGGTTTCAGCTGTTGAGGTGGCATCTGTCTCACGTGTGGTTCTGGTGTGAACTGTATCCAGGTGTCCTCGATGTGGTACATTACTGGTACTTCAAAGCTACAGTCACGCTGAGTTCCAGTCCGTGTAATAATGCGTGACTTTGGAGTCATAAACAGTGAGACGTTCCGTACTGTTACGGCAAGCTCGGAGTAACATTCTTCTGTACGACGTATTGTCACGTCGACAGGTATGCACTTCACGATGTGGATAGTTTCTCCAGCAGCAACTGCCATATATCCAGGTCCTCTCATCAGCTTATATGCGAATTCATCTGGTTGTAGAGTGGCAAGAGAAAGAGTGTTCTTGAGGACTTCCTTCTCTAACTCGCATCGTTGCTGCATAACGTTGTAGTATAATGAGTGCAGCTGACTTCGTATGTGCTTTTCGACATAGACGAACTTGGAATTCACATAGGTGAATATGTCTAAGTTGTTTACTGGTATAGCGCCTCGTTTGGCGAAGGCGTTGTCCTTAGTGGTTTCCAGGATAAACAGCTTAGGGTGTTCTGTGCGCAGCAATGTGTATCCGCACAGGGGCTGCTCCCTTGTTTTTGTTAGTGCGAAGGTGATTTCCTCTGTTGTCAGACTGTAAACCATAGGCGAAGAGGAGACAGAAGTGTCAGACGTTTTAGTAGCTTGTCCTTCGTATAGGACATCATACTGGTGAAAGTTGCAGGACGAAGTCGGCATAGGCTTCCAGAATGTGTGCCCGTCTTCGGAGTCGATGCAGAAACCATCGCTTAAGGTGCAAACGGTTCCTGATTTCAGAATGATTTTTCCAGAGTTCAAGTGCACTGATACATATGAAGACTTCAGGGAAATGCGGACGATGGCGTCGACGAAGACCTTCTCCCAGGTGCCGTATGGATCGGAGTATTGTGTCCCGTGACAGGTGCCATCAGGATCTAAGGTTCCTGCCAGCATGATACTGCGAGCAGTGGTGGAGTTGGGTTTCAATCCGTCGATAGGCCCAGAGGTACCCACGGTAAGTACTCCATCTTGAAACATGCGTAGACATTTAGGATATCCGACTTCTAAGAGATACTCCATGCGTCCGTTGATTACAGAGGAAACGTGGGAGTTCCATCCGCAGCGTTGGACTGTTCTAGAGATCTCGACCTTGCACTGAATGACCTCAGCATAGTTGTATTCCGAGAGTTGGAGAAGCTGGATGTAGACATCAGTGTGATTGGGGGTGTGATACGTTAATTCACAATCACCAACACCGAGCAGAGACACAGAGGTAATGTTCATATGTTGCCCTCCACAATCAAATCCGACAAGTCCATAAACGGAGGGAACAAAAAGAAATAAGGTAGAGAATAACATTATCTGCAATACAAATATAATTATACGTGGTTAAAGAATACATAATTTGTAGAAGCGATATACACGATTAATTATATATAATATAGTTTGATATGATATAAGATATATGCAGTGGTTATATATATATATATATATAGATATAATATGAAATATATGTAATAATTAGATACGTATATGTGTATAAGATATATATATATATATATATATATATATATATATGGTTGATTACATATGTAAGCTATACGCAATACTTAATTATGTGTATCTAAGTGTTTGATAATAATGATCAAAGTAATAATTTCGCTGTTCAAAGATAGGGTCCTTCGGGATCATTTCCGCTAATTTGCGAGCGCATTCGTCGAAGCATTTTTTACAATCTTCAATTCGTTTGTTAACGGTTAGGTTTTTGTTACAGAGGGAGCAACAAAAATCGTACGGTCCCTTGACCAAGTAATGTCGATGAGTCATGGCGTGATCATCAAGTCCGTTTGTGAGGAGCGTGAAGCATTTTAAACAATGCCTTTCCAAAGTTTCTCGATGGATCATTGCGCCTACCCTGACGCATCTTGCCTTTGAAAGGTTTGTTAATATCTTGTCTTTTGACATTTTATAATTTAATTTTTATTTTCTCGAACTTGTCCGAGAAAATATCGAAATGGAAAATCACGTTTCCCCATCTAACGTTTGCGTTTATCTTTAGGAGGTCTGTGTATTTTTGGGTGCATCGCGAACACTCCTCACAAGGGCGTGATTCCACGACATCCTCGTTACAGAACATGCAAAGATGTTTCTTGAAAGGACCGTTCGTTAAGTGGTGAGTAATAATTAGTTTATATTCATTAGTACTTATAACAATCTGGCTAAAACACTTTAGGCATATAGGTCGATGATTAGCCTTGTTGACGATCCTGGTGGACGTTAGACACATTCCACCAAGAAGGTCGGAAGTCTGCACTTCGTTCGTGCATTCGGCCATTACGAAGCAGCGCGTGCGAATATACGCTTCGTTACGTGTGGAAAGAATACACGCCTGACGACTAAAATTGTGGAAAAGGACTGAGGATGGCAATTTGAATTTAGCAGACACGGTCTTCCGAGATGGCTACTATGGTAGCTTCTTCAAGGTTGGATGGGATGTCGTCGTTTTGTTCGATGTGGCGTAAGTATCCTTCGAACACACGGATGCAGACGGAACACTCATATAGAGCGCTGCGAGTGGCTAACAATACGTTGCAAAGAGTACAATGTTCGCGACAATCTCCATATCCAATGTGGATATAGTGTCGTAGTTTTAATTCATAGAACGCGCGCGTTTCCGGGACAGCTCGCAAGTAACAGTTATCGCAGAGAAAATGTTCTTTTTCGATGCGATGTTTATAAAATAGGGACGCGGTACATTGCGCGGTGCTGATCCATTCAAAATATTCATGCAGACTTGGTTCGACTGGACCGGAAAAAGAGTGCAGAGTCGGATTAGTAGGGCACATTCCCATGAATCGTTATTTGAGCTAGGTAGACTTGTTAACAATTCTAGTTGTCGTTAAGCATATTAGACCGAGATTATCGTTTGTGTTACATTTGCGGTCCCGGCTATTTCAGGACTATATATATAAGTATACAAATTTGTCAGAGTGTACGTTGTACATAAATCGTGTGCTTCCGGTCTGAGCTCCTTCGGCGTCGAGTTTTGTGATCAATTTAGTGTGCTTAGCATAACAAACTGAGCATTCCTCGACTGGTTTTTCTTTAGTGATAACCTTTAAGCATTCCTCGCAACGGTAACGTACGCGTAATCCTCGCGCAAGATAATGTTTTACTGAAAGGTCGGTTGGTTCTCGCTGATTTATGGGATTTCGTAAGCGGGCGTTAACGTCACAGGAGACGCACAGATATTTATGAACGTCTTCTCTAAAGACTCGGGCAGTCAACAAACATTTATCTGCAATAGGATTAGTTTCGGACATTTCACTCTTCCTTGTTATGAGTGAGGAGAAATGGGGCGGTGTGTAAGAGCTCTTCCTCAACGTTATCAAATAGATAATATGTACTATTAATGTCGAGTCCTTTCTTTTCTAATCGTTCTTCTACCTTAGAGTAATTATTCAAGCAACGAGAGCATTCACTGGCCCGTCTTACTTTAATCGTAAAATTTTTGCAGAAGACGCAGCACCACGGATTATATGGACCGTTTGTAAGAAGATGGGTGTTCAGGACCCGGAAAACGGAGGTTTTACCAATCAAATCGGAGTTATAAAAACAAGGTAGACAGCAAGCGACTGGCTGAGACGAGTGAAGAATCGTGACAGAAGAAAGGCACTTTTCAGTACCTAGTGTTAAAAGGTTGGGGACGCTCTAATTTGTCGGTGTGATTCTATTATTCGTGCTCTAATAGAACTTATAACGCCCGAGAATATGAGTTGATTATAACTAAGTATGACTATTATATAGTTAGTCAAGATATATTTAAAAGTATTTAAAGAGTCCGAATTATCGATGTCGAAAACTTGGAGTAATAGCTACTGTAAGTGTTGACATAAGACCACGTGTAATCCCACGCCGTTGATTTAGCGAGATCGTGGTTTGGTGAGTTGTGGAAAATGAGCTCGGCTCAAGGAACAAGAATACCTGTAAAACAAAATCATATTAGTTTATCCGGGATCGATATGTGCTAGCTTAAGTTTATCTAAGTGTACCACGCGGGGCTTGTTCCGAACAAGAAGTTTAGCATTATTATGGGGAAGGATTTCCAGAATTTTATACGGCCCTGTATACTGGTCGTCGAATTTTCCTCTTCGTGGTTCCTTTAGTAAAAAGACTTGGTCGCCGGTATTGAATTTATACGGGTGTACCCGTTTATCATAATATTGTTTGCTACGCTGTTTAGATTTTACAAGGTGGTTTCTTACTTCTTCTTGTGTATCTTGTAATCTATTAAACAGGTCTGTTAAATATCGCTCATATGTCTCATTTGTCTCTTCTTCCAGGGGAGGATGGGAACTTGGAGTGCGAGGAATACGGCCGAATATTAGCTGGAAGGGAGAGTATTGGATACTTTCATGGACACTCGTGTTGTAAGAGAACATGGCTAATGCTACGTGCTCGTCCCATTCGTTGTTCCGTGTGATGAAGCTTTTTAAATATTCCGTGAGGACGTGGTGGGATCTTTCCAGAGAACCGTTAGATTGTGGATGGTAAGCTGTAGTTTTAAAATGAGTTATATTGAATGAGTTATATTGAAATTGATGATAAATAATGTGAGAGGCAAAGAGACTCACTTTAAAAAAGCACCCTGATGATAGATAATGTTAGAGGCAAGGGGACTTACATTAAAAAAGCACCCCGAACATATGGAATTTAAAAACGTACTACAATCTCCTCGTGATAAACTGCCGAAACGATAAGTTTTATAGGCTAACTGCAGACGTCCTGAAAATATTATATGTGTTATTATATTTTATATTATTATATCATAATTTTTCTTGGCAACTAAACATTGCAACACTGCAACTAGTATGTAAGTTTAACATGACAACAATCGCCGTGCGCCGCGGTGTGGTCGCCCAGCCGGCGCGGCACGGCACGGCGCCGCGCCGTCTCCGCGTATTTCAAAAGTTACATCGAAATCGCGAGTATCTCAATTCTCGAGTGCATCTATTATCAAAGTTCAAGCATTTATTATGAACTTAAACCCGCTGTATTCTGTCGCGGTAGAAAAATTATAGACCGCCAGTATATATAGTTAGCGTGAAATTAATTTAAGCGCGCCAATTGCCGCGGCCGACGAGCGCCTTGTTTTGTCTTGGAGAAGCTGAGCGCAGTCGATGCGTCTGATAGCAGAGGGCAGCTGGACTTAATGCGGCGGCGCGTCAACCTTAGAATTTCCGAAACGCAAAGTTGAGTGTAACGAAATAAAATAAAGTGCCCTCTCTGTGGATAAATTTCGATTGTTTCATCACCTGTCCATATATTCCCGTAATCATCAAGCTTACGAGACACGTGCTCCTGGCTCAGCGCTGAGCCGTTCCGGCGATCTTGAGCGCGATTGAAATTGAATCGCCGCTTACGCGCTTGCAGTTTGGGATAGGACGACTTTGATAAAATTAAAAAAAAAATCAATACCGGTTTTGTTGATTGTTTTTAATGATATATCATTTTGTAGATCACATAATTCATTTTGCAAATCAAGATGCTGTTCTTCGATTGGCGCTGTAAGGGGATTTTCAAAAAGAATTAATTCGTTTCTAAGTTTTTCAAAACATAAAACGCGAATCAAATTCTGCTATAAGGCTATTTATAAAATGCATGTATTCTTTGAAATTACAGTTACTGTCATATTCTTCAAAAAGAATCTAACAAGAAAAAAAAATAAAAAATGTTATTATTTAAATGAGATTTGAATAACTGTAATTTTCTACGAAAAAAATCGACATGACTAACTATTGGGAAATATTTTGATTCGGTCTTTGCAGCTTTAAATTTAGAAGTCTGTGTTGATTAGTCATATCAGTAATAAAAGCGAGTTTGGAAAAAAATGCTGTATTTTTCAAAAAGGAGATATATTCCTCAAATTTTTGATTATTCATTTCTTGCAAGAAAAGAAGGATCTCTTTTTTTATTGCAAAAAACGTTTCCAAACATTTTGCAGCACTAAGCGAACGTACTGGACAATGAAATGGGACATCGGTATAAACAGCATTATGTTCTTCAAGAAATAATTGAAATTTTCGATGAGATAAAAATTTCTGTCCACCTTTAATAATCTTAATTATTTTTGTTACCGTTTCCATAGCTGTCGACAGTTTTACTGTCTTACCACTTAGTGCTTCTTGATGTATTATGCAGTATATAATTGGAATATTAATATTTCGCTGCTTTAATTGACCGGCAAATACCACTTTTGTACCTATCATACTTTTTGCGCCGTCAGTCGAAGAATATTTACGAAAATCTACGTCAAATTTTTTAAGTGATTCTTCGATTGCCAAAAAAATATCAAGACCCGTTGTTATGTCACGTAAGCATACAAAATCTAAAAGCTCCTCGATACATGAAAAATAATTTTGTTGTTATATAATCCTTTCATTGTTCGATTATTGAGGAGGGCTTGAAATAAATGCTCGTTTTGTTGCATAAAAGAAAGAAAAAAGGGCTTGTCTTTATTAATGACCAGAAAAAAAGGCGCCTACAAGAAAATAGATGTTATTACTTATTTACACAAAAGGGCTCCTGTGGATAGTATGTAGCACTTTTATTGCTACATATGTAGTACTTAATTACCTTCACGGTCATTTACTGACTTGACAGTGTATTTCGTGTCACATAAAAAAATCTTATCTGTATCAAAAGGTGATCATCACGCTTGCTCACGAATCTAGAGGTTACATAGATAGAGTTTTCGATCGTACATGATATCGATGCGCGAACGCAGTCGATAGTGTGACACTCATAAATATCGACATAATCACGCGACTTATTCAAACATAAAATAGAAGAAAATAATTATATTTAACACATTTTGTATGATTCGAGTAAAAGAGGTCGCATTCATTTGACCGACAATCACTTGACCGACACCATTTGGTCGACAGTACACTTGACCGACAGTATCACTTAATCGCCAAGTACACTTAACCGACACGATCATTTGACCGACACAGTTTGGCCGACAATACACTCATCTGACACGATCATTTGACCGACAGTTCACTTAACCAACACCACTTGGCCGACACTTGCCCTGAGTGAGTCCTAGATGCGCATAGTAATAGACGGACACGGCTGGCTGAGTGAAACGGACATAGTAACAAACGGACACAGTAATAAATGTGCACGGACCAAATGCGCATGGACCAAACGGACACAGTAACCAACATGGGTGTGCGCATTTGGTCTGTGCGCATTTGTTACTGTATCCGTTTGGTCTGTGTCCATTTGTTACTGTATCCGTTTCACTCAGCTTGCTGTGTCCGTTTGTTACAGTGCGCATCTGGGACTCACTCAGGGCAAATGTGTCGGCCAAGTGGTGTCGGTTAAGTGAACTGTCAGTCAAATGATCGTGTCTGTTAAGGTGTACTTGTCGGTCAAGTGTGTTGTCGGCCAAACGGTGTCGGTCAAATGAACTGTCGGTCAAATGGTCGTATCGGTTAAATGTACTTGTCGGTATTGTAATTGTCGACTAACAAGGGAATTATCACAAGTGTCCGACGCCAATTTGATTTTCCTTGAAATATGTTGTCAAACACACAAATCTAAGAGACACGTATTTTTTTTTATGAGCGGAGTTTCATGTTTAGAGGGTGAAACACCTCTTTGAAAAAAAAACAATTTTATTCTTTCGGAGCGAATATCATCGGAAGTATAAAAGATAGAAAAAATTTTTTTAAATAAAAGTTGTACGGTTTCAAGAGTACTTTAAATCTGTAAAGAAAAAAAAATTTTTTTTTAATTTTTTTGTTTAACAAAACACCCCCACCATTATTTTTTTTTAATTAAAAAAAATTTTTTTACTTTATTAAAAGATTTTTTTTTTTTAAATTTAACCATGTATATTAAAGTTATGTTACGAAATATCATTTTTGAGAATTAATTATAAAGATTTCCGTATATAAGCTATCCGTGCTCATGTACGCAAATAATTATCGTCTAAACAAGATTATACACAATTTTGATAAGATATATAATAGAAATCTATATAATTGATTCTAACATCACAAATTATAAATTATAAATAATATTAAGAATTATAATGGTTTTTATTACTTTTCTTTAAAATTAGTAAATTTTTTTATTTTACTAATTTCTGTACATTATTTCTATATATCTTGTGATTATTTTCTTAAAGCTATTTTTGGTCTTATGCTTTTATATTTTGTTTATTTACATAATAAGATTGTGATTTACATCATCACAATCATTTCTAAATATGTATTAATAAAATAGTTTTTAAATATTTATACAATAAATTTATACATTTTGTATTGTATCATTTACTCATTATACTCATTGCAATAATGATACTCAACGAAGAAATGTTTTAAACATAATGATTTTTTGCACCATGAACATTTTACTATAGCTATATTATTGCAACCTTCGATATCACATGTTGTTGAAGTATCATCCAAACTAAATTCTACTGGATTTTTAAATTCCTGTAGTCTTTCGTTCGTATAACCACTTTTAAACCACGAATATTTAAATAAGTTACGATATCGCGGGGATGACAATTGATTATGTATCAAAGATTGCAATTTTATTATATTATTTCGTTCATGCAAATTTATATCACATTCCAATAATAAAACTATATCTGAAAATCTTTTAGCAAAATTTTTCCAAATTCTAAATCCGTAAACATCTAATGGTTGTATTTTTCCTGTAGTACCTTTCGGTATAATCATAGTAGTAATATGTTTATCTAGAGGTGTTAAATCCGAAATGATATTGGGACAATGTCCGGTCCATGAATCGATAAGAAGAACGCTATTAGAACCAATGTTTGAAAAATAAGCTTCTAACCACATTTTAAAATGATCTGTAACAAATATAAATTAATTTAATAACTTTCTTATGATTGTTATTAGATTGTTAAATTAAATATAAAATTTTATAAAGATGATAATTGATTATGTATCAGAGATTAATTTTATTATATAATTTTATGTAATTGTTTATCCAAATTTATATATTTTTTTAATTATCAATATTTAAAAATCTAAAACCTTATAAAAGGAAATTTATATTACCTGATGTCATTTTACCAGATTTCGATGCTTTTACAATAACATTTGTTAGTTTAAATAAAGTTTCTTGTACTCTCGGTCCAAATTCGCCGTTAGCTTCTTTCAAAACAATAAATAAAAGTGACAGCAAATTACCATTACATGATATTATTGGTTGTATCGTGTATGAATGGGTTGTTGATGACACAGATTGTACGATACGCCCTACTTTTTTTATTCCTTTAGGAGACAATTATCTTCCAGAATGTATTTCTAATTAAAAACTACTTTGTTTAGAATTATAAACATTTTCTGCTCCATACTGTTCAATAAGTGGTTTCACTGTTTTTAAAAAATTATTTGCTGAGTTTTGTAAATCAATAGAATCTTCCACTGTTCTTTTAGTTACAAACTTCGATTTATTTATCACGTCGATAAGAGAAATAAAAAAATATTTCGTTGCAAAAAGCGCTCAGATGGCTGTACACGGCAATTATATGCGACAGATGAGAACCTAACTGTCGACGTAGAAAGAACGATAGGGCATTTAGGCCATTTACCTGATTTTCAATACATCGAAAAATATCGGTGGAAAACTAAATTGCTCAGACGATGTAAAGAAACGTCAGTGCCCTTAAATGAAATTTTCCATGACATGACAGCGGAGTAAGTTCCAAATGTTTACTTTCGTAAAAATTCTTAATTAATAATACTATAATTAATAATTCATTCAATTAATGTGTAAATTTATTTTTCTTTTGTTTTAATATTTATAATACACATTTTTATATTAGATATTATGATTTTCTATTACTCATAAAAATTATAAAAATCATTTAATGACGAACTGCATGTATGAAGGTCATACTTCAGATTTTGATTTATTTATTTGTAAAACATTAAATAATATGTAACAATAATACAATTATGTTATAGATTTTTTTAAATCGCTTCTCATTTTCGACAAGCGGAGTTACATATGTTAATGTTCAAGTATCGCAGAATGAATGTACCAGAAGTACCAGATACATTACGCGATTTATCTCAGAGTATCGTGACTTACCATGCAGTCAATCAAATATATCGTGGCCACTGTGAAGGCTCAGATGGCTCAATTGCCTTAATTTTTATATCGACAACAATGTTGGAGGCCCTAAAAGAAGCAAAAGTTCTGTTTGGTGATGGAACCTTTAAAGTAAGTTAAATTTAGATCCAAATTATAAGTCAAATTCAATGTAATATTTCGCAATATGAGACTTTGCCTATCACAAGTTGTAAAAGTAATAAAATGCCACAAATGTTTATTTGTCCTGATTCTGTAATGTAATTTATTGAGCACAGTATTTGTTTGTATTACATTACACTTAAATAAAATATCACCCCAAACAATAATATAAAAAAACAAATTATATAATTTGAAATATTTATAAAAATAATTTTTATAATTATAGAGCAGACCTTCAGCGCCACGTGACATTGCACAAATTTATACATTCCATTTTTCAAAATATTTATCAGTAAGTATATTTATTAAATAAAAATAACTATTTACTCTCAATTCTGTTTGCACTTTAGAAAACAAGCAAAAAACCGACTCTGTTATTTTAAAAGGATCAAATCGTGTTTTATTCTTTTAAAAAATACAAATTATAGAATTCGTATTTTTAAAAAGTGTAATTTAAAAAAATTGTACTTTTTAATACACAGTATATTTATAAATATAAAAAATGTTAACTAATAATCACAAATTTTCATATTACCTTCATTTATTAGGGATTTCCAGCAATTATCGCACTAATGAGCAGGATGACGACATCTATGTATGTTGCGATATTGCAACATATATTAAATCTAGTTCCAGAACTAGGTAGAAATGTAATACACTTTACACTTGACTACGAAAAGGCGATGATAAGCGCTGTGAGACAAGTGTTTCCAAATGTGCAATTGAGTGGATGTCTGTTTCATTACTGCCAGGTAAATGAAAAAACATTTATTTCATAATAGATAATAATATATTTTCAAATGGCTATGTCCCTTAGATATATAAATATTGAAAGTAAAAAATTCGATAGTATTACATTATTTATTGCTTGCAATATGTCATTGTTTGCAATAATTGAATAAATGTTTAGTTCCTAGAGATTCTAATGTCAATTACATAAATTGAATGTGCCTTTTAAAAAGGATGACAATTAAAAATAACAACTTGATTTATTTTAATAAATAGGCTATAATAAAACAATGGAGGAGGCAATGTCAAATACCGTCCCATTTAATGACATATTAGAATATGCACTCGCACTACCATTCTTACCACCAGATAAAATACGAGAGGGCTTAATATTTATAATAGAGATGATGAACGAACGGTCATGCCCGAACATAGGGAACTTTCACAGATATTTTTTAAGAATGTGGATACCCCTGGTAAATATAATATCTGTTTATAAGCGACGAGCACGAACGAACAACATATGTAAAAATTTTCACCGCTACGCTCGCACCTATCTCAGGTAGAGGACAGTCACTGTGGTATTTTTTGTGTAAGATTAAGTATCATACTTTTTAAGTATTATAGTTTTCATAAAGTAATAAAACATTAAATCCTTCATATATACATATAACAAAAAAAAAATATATATATATATATAATATATATATGCAAATTCAGTTAAAGTGGGTGGTTTGTGTTTATTTTTCGACAATAATACGATTTCTTATATTGAAAGAATTTAACGTTTTATTACTATATATATATATATATACTTTTTTTTTCTCGTAATGTACTAAAATTGACATATAATTATTTACGTTAACTAACATGACTTTCCAAAGTTCAAATTTATCTGTACAATATTTTACTTTATATTTTTCAATTGTTTATTTATTTCTTCTTATAATAAAAATATTTAAAAAATTATAGTCGAGTCGGGATTACAGGTTATAATACACATTTTGCTTTAAATAGAAAAATTGGCAAGAATGACAAAAATCTTCGACTCAAAATACCATGCGGTGACACAGTCACGTATGTTAAGGTGGCATTGTCTGGGTGAGTTAATCCGACTCAATCAAGAGTTGGATAGATGGGAGCCTCGCTTTGAGGAGTATTTTTTTTTAATGTCAAATATTTTATTATCGTGATAATAATACGACAATACAAAAAACTTGTTAGAAATAATATTAATGTTTTTTAAATTTATATAGAATTGGCATGGTAGACTACTTTAGGTTATTAGTGAGGCAAAGACGTAGCCAATTTTTACCCACTGGTAATTTGTTTTCTTTAATTAATTGACTTTAATTAATTTTATATTGTAAAATATAAAAAAATTGTGAATTACAGTTGATATAGATAATGAGGAGCCAATTACAAATGAGGAGGAGGAAATGGAGATCATACGTGATCTGCAGGATCAAATTAATGGCTTCATACCTAATGGTAATAGAAATTTTGTATGCCATAGCAATAACAACAAATTGTCACAAACGTCCTTTTTAGATACTAATCTTGATGACGTACCTGTTGGCCAGCTTCCTCAGGAAAGACAACAACTGGGTAGAGCGCGTGGTAGAGGAGCTCGTCATACGCGTGGAAGAAGAGGAAGAGTCCGGCGAAGAGTGAGGCGAATGAAACTCATGAGGTAACGCATGAAATAATTATGCAGATTAATTAATGCATATATTCTGTATCAATAAACTTTTATTGAAATATTTAAACGGTTTTAGCTTCAGATAATTCAAGAACCACCAAAAGGTCGTGGCGCTCGACAAGCTCGCGGTGGCGATGAAGAAGGGGGGATGGTGTTAACCAAGTAAATGTTATATAAAAAAATATATGATAGAATTAAAAATAATGTAAACATTTATAAATAAATTTCCGAAAATGTTTTAACAGCTTGCAGAAAGTGCATCACCAATAGGCGATTTGACACCACCGCCGATACGCGATAGAACACCATCGCCGATACGCAATGGAACACCATCGCCGATACGCAATGGAACATCATCGCCGGTACGCGATGGAACACCATCGCCGCCACCAACGAGGAACTCACAGGAGGAATTAAACCTGCCTTAAACCTGTCTAAAAATGATAAATTTTATTATTTTTTTTAGTCCAAAACAGAAGAATACGGGTAAGGTATAACGAACAGGGGCTCGATTCTTAAATTCATTCGCAAGAGAAACGTATTCGCAAATTCTGTTCTTGCAGAAAAGTTGGAACCTTATTGGCTATCGTATGGCTTTTAACCAATAAACTTGCAACTTTTCTTAGAGCGGGTATTTGCGCATACGTTTTCTTGCGAATGAATTCAAGAATCAAGCCCCAGAGAGAAGAAGATAGAATATCCCGTTCGAAGAGGAAACGGGAAAATAAAAGACGACGATTAGAAGCTGCATAACAAATAAAATAGATATTGATGCAACTAGGGTAGATGATACAATTACTGCGCCCCTTAAGCCAGCAGCTATTGTTTTTGATGTTTAAAAAAATTAAAGTTTTATTTTTTTATGTTTAAATAAGTCTTATTTAAAATGTAATTTAAAGTTTTTTCTCATAAAGTGAATTTTTTTGGAGTTTATTTCTTGAATTAAATAAATATAAGTAAAAATATGTAAAAAATTAATTATGTTTATAATTGAATGTAACATAGACGGTATTTGAAAACAGATAAAAAATTTTTTTTGATGTATAACATATTATCATGTATAATCCTTAGCCGTATGTTACCTACTTTTACTTAACGTTTCTGCTAAGCATTGTTAATAAACCTCATAAAATCTATGTAAAGAATTTCAGTTATATTTGTTTACATTTACAACACTAAATAGTATTCTACTTTTAGTTTAAAAATATTAATTGATACGTAAATCTTATTTTAAAAAATTATAATTGCCTATTCGACAATTACATATTCTTCAAAAAGTAGAAATAAGCAAAGGGACACAGTAACCGATCAGGGCACAGTAATTGTATCACTTAGTCTAGTGGGATAAATCCGCACATGTCGCATACAATATTTTTTGTTACCTGTGTGTCGAAATATTGGTCCTTTTGTGTGAAGTGACACGTGAGAAAAGGACCATTTTTCATGCACTAGTAGCGAAAATATCTTTATTCCACTATTACATCATTTAATATACAAGTCCTTTTTTATATTAGAATATCCATAGTTTTATGTTAAAGAAAATACAAATACCTTATATTGTGTAAAAGAAAAGCATTGATATTAATGTATTAGTGTAGTTGTTCATTATCGAAAATTGTTAAATATCTCCTCGTGTAACACGTCAGGATCCACGCATTGCACAAGGTTATATTTCAGCATTATTTTATAACATACAACAATACAAATATGTAAATATTAATTCTTATTTGTACAATATATTATAACTTATGTTTACTTTTATAAATATGTACTACAAATTTTTGAAGATGTCGCAATTTATAAAAATATATGAAAAACAGTACTCATCTTTGTAAAAATGCAGTGGTTTCAGTATGGTAAGCCGACTGTATTGGAGGATGCTGCTCTGATTCCGTATTTATTACGTAGATGAGTATTAATTCGTAAAATTGCATTAATAATTACATGATAGTGAATATGTAAAATCATACGATGTGTATAATTATTATTCATATAATAATGCAAAGAATCTAGTACGGTAAGCCGACTGTATTGGAGGATGCTGCTCTGTTCTTGCATTATTTATATGAATAGACGTAACACACTTATGTGACCATGTTTACTTTAATAAATAACTAGAACAATACAGATAGTGAATATGTAAAATCATACGATGTGTATAATTATTATTCATAAAATAATGTAAAGAATCTAGTACGGTAAGCCGACTGTATTGGAGGATGCTGCTCTGTTCTTGCATTATTTATATGAATAGACGTAACACACTTATGTGACCATGTTCACTTTAATAAGTAACTAGAACAATACAGCGCGCGCATCATTAACAAGCCAAAAATTAATCGCTAGCATATTTCAAAAATATTTTAAATATTAATACGAGAATTTTGTAAGCATAATTTTACAAAATGTTAATTTATGTAAGTATTTAATTGTAAAAAAGAAAACAAAGAAAATATTTTTTAATTTCATATTAATAATGTAAATGATTTTATTAAAAATGTGAATGCTCGAAAATGATGTAATAGTGGAATAATCTTTTGTTATTACTGCATTGTCATTTTTTTTTCTAGCCGTACTCGGACAACAAATAAATAATTTGAGAGAAGAGTTAGACAATGTGCCTCGCATCACATGTTCCATCTGCCGTGGAGCAACAGCTTCAAAAGGATGGATTAATTGTGGGCACATTTGTTGCTGTAGTAGGTGTTACGAGGAGTATCTCCGTTTACACAACAATAATGAAGCCTCATCGAGATGCCCCATGTGTCGCACCCACGGTCCAAGCCGAAGTTTCTATTTCTAAAAAATTTGTTAAAAATAAATAAATATATTTCTTTCAAAATTAATATAAATAAAATGTATTTTTATTTGAGCCCTATAATAATGCTGTTGCAACTTTTAATTGTATTTTAATTTTCATATTAATTAATCATTATTGTATATAAATATTACTTACTTTTTTAAGTTCTCATTGAAACCTTTTAAATTCACTTCTTTTACCATTTGTTAAATAATTCATCTGCAAATTTGTCTTTCGGCACAACAAGTACTCCTCAACGCAAAAATTTGCAATAGACTTAATAAGATAACATTACTACTCGTGGAAAATATTGTAATGTTACAATGTCTTTTCTCTATAAATATTATTTATAAGAAACTGTATAGGAATTTGTAGCGTGTGATATTTTTGTGCAGAATATTTATTTAATTTTTTAAATATTTTGAAATGTTAGTCGTGCCGAAAATGCACGTGCAAACTATTTATTTAATTTTAAAATATATCTTACAAAATAATTAGTGGACAGTTTTGTAACACACAGTATATCCGTGTACAATTTTTAAATAAAGATGTTTTTACAATTATTCTTGTGCAAAGTTTTTCCACGTGTAGATTTTTTGTGTATAATTTATTTGTGTAAAATGTAATCAGTGTTCAATTTTTTCGTGTACAATTTATTTGTGTACAATATTCTGTTTATTATGTGTACAATCTGATGCCGTGGTGTCGCAAATGCATGTGCACAGTTTTTCCACGTACAATTTTTTTTGTGTACAATATATTTGTGTAGAATATTTTGATCGTGTACAATTATTTTGTGTAGAATATGACCAGTCCCAAATCTATTAATCGGCACGCGACAGCTCATTGTGGCCAATACTATTAAATTGAATACAATTTCAAAAATTTTTAGATCGAATTATCTAATAAAAATAGAAATCATGCCAACCGACATCAAAAACGGTTTCAAGAATGACGCATTTAAAGTTTTTTGTGAGAAATTTACTGAACAATTTTTTATAACGTATAAATTTACATTTTTTAAATAAAAAAGCAATTCAATTTATCCCGCAATTTGTTCTTGAAATAGTTCGAAAATCTTTTTTTGGATCTCACAAAGGTATATCCCAGGTAGCAAGGTGACGTTAATACGACGTCAATAATTCGTCATTTAAGGTCGCAGACGTCATGTTACCAAATTAAGACGTAATAGTAACGTCATTTTTTGACCTATTAATTACGTCAGTCATTTATCCATCCTACAACGTATTTCCGACGTCATATTCTTGACTAATTAATAACGTCAGTTAATTGATCATTTTACGACGTATTAATAAGATTTTATTAGTGACTAATTACTGACGTTAACTATAATTCTTTGTAATAATAATTGACGATTTGACCTCAAATGACAAATTATTGAGGTCTAGTGGACGACACCTTGCTACCTATAACTATCATTATTTAAAGATTGGTTAATAAACAACATTATTAAAATTAATATAATATTTTATATAATTAATACTATCAATATTTTAGAATCATCCCAGGCAGCACATAATATTTATGATAAATATTTATTAATATTTATTAATATTTATTTTTTCAAAATATTATATAAATATTTTACACATATTTTATATATACGAAAAAAAAAATCTTTATTCAACATATTAAAATAAAAATTAAATATTTTATATAATATTTATGATAAATAAAAGATAAAGATTTGTATAAGTAATATTTTGTAAATATTTATAAATATTTCATAAATATTTTTATAATATTTATGATAAATCTTTATGATTTGTCAAATCTAAGACCACAAAAATATTTATAAAATATTTAGATAAATATTTATAAAATATTTAAATAAATATTATAAATATTTTATAAATATTTTATAAATATTGCGTTTTGTCTGAGGTATAATTTAGCTTTATCAAAAGAACAGAGCAAAAACATATTTCTATAAGTTATTCCACATGTTATTTTGCATATGTAAAAATCGGGAAAAAAACTGTAAATTTATATTTATTTATAAAAATATTAGTTAACTACAAGTTTCATGTTTTTCGCATCTATTGAACTGATCTATAACAAATATGTATTCATGATCATCAAGTGTTCATGGATCATCACAAAGGGCTAAGTAGCGTACGATCTTCGAAGTCAAGCAACGTCGACGGCGGTTCAGAGTTGGATGGGTGACCGCGGAAGTTAGGCAATTCCAAACGTGACTATGGTGTGGTGGGTCGTGATGCTTGTTGAGAAACAACGTAGATTTTTTTTTTACATTATAATTATGTTATTTCGATATTTTCATAATGCAAGTACTGCATATATAGGACATGTACCCGAAATATTTTCTAAAACGTCAAAATAACGGCTTTTACTACCTGGGATAGTCATAAAAATGACGTTAAAATCTTTATTAAATGTAACCTAAAAACCTATGTTTTTTCATAAAAATAACAATAAAATACCGTCAAATGTACGATACTAGCTTCTTGAAAATGACGTCAATAATATGAAAATAATGACGTATTTTTGACGTCAATATATGACGTCGTTAAGATGAGACAAATGTACGTCAGTTTTACGACATTTAGACGTCATTTTATCTCGACATTATGACGTCTGGTTCGTCATAAAATGACCAAAAAATGCCGTCAATTAGACGTCACCTTGCTACCTGGGATGTGCCTCCTTACACGCCAAATGTATAACTTACAATATTATTATGAACTTATATATCGACTGATCTTTTTCGTAAGGTCGTATCTGGATTTTACGCAATTTTCGGATTTGTTGCTTAAATTCTCATTCTGGCAGTCCTGAACTTAAAAAGAAGTCTCTGTAAAGTTGTTGAGATATGTCCTCGCGAAAGAGATTAGTCGATATATATATATACATACATATCTCTGATAATTAAAACAGGATAATCAGAGTCTGCAACTGATGGTACATCTGCGTCTGCTTTGTCAATCTGTATGAAGTGTATGAAGTGATAATATAAACTTTTAACATTTTATACTTTCAATACAAGTATTAAATACAAAAAATCTAACTTACACTAATTATTTTAAATAAAAAGTTAGTTTTTTCTCCAAAATATTCAAGTAACAATGGAAAAATAACCAATATTTTTGGCGTATATTCTTGTGTTACTTGTACAGCCTCTTTACATTCGTTAATAATGCTAGTTATCACTTTCAGAGGTATTTTTTTAGAAAATTTAATATATTGTCGAATGGGCTTAACTTTCTTGTTAAGCGAGGCTAACCAAATATTATGAATATTTTTGCCTAGTAAGATAGAACTATGTTGAAGTATGAATTCTGGTTTTTTAAGAAAAGGCCACTGTACAGAGATATCTTCAATGTTTCTCGACTTCTCATTAATAATGCCTCTTAGAGTTGGATACGTTTCTGTCATCAATTTACCTATTTCTTTTGTATCTCTGTTTAAAATAGTGAATAATTCCATTAATTGAAGACGTTTTTCTTCCTGTGATTTTGAATTTTCCGTAGAAGGTAACCTAGGTGAGTATTCAACACAACCATATTCATCCAGACACCGTAATACGGCAGCTTCTTTTCTTCTCTCTTCTTGATCAGCATCATCGCTATCCAGACTTAATCTTCGTTTATTATAACTCTTTGTATGTTTCATATATTGAACGCAATTATATATTTGCATTTTCAAGGATTCAACGCCACTACCCCATTGTTGATTATCGATGGTGTCTTTAAAAGTTTCCGGATATGTCTCGCAAATATTTATTGCTATTTCTTCAGCTACTCCTCTTGATGTCTGTTGAAGCTCATTTATCATATAATCTGCAATAATTCGATTTATTGCTTGCCTTTGTGCAGGCAGCAATTTCTCTCCTCTTTGGCAAATAATAACTATGGTGTCAGATACTTTGTTCCACACGCCTTCTTTCATGTTTAGAACGTACGGTTTCCTATACGAATTACTTAACTTCGACGATGTTGAAGTACTTGGAGATGTTGCAATAAATATAGAAATAAAAGTGCAAAGAAAAAAAGGCAGAAACATGAATGCATGTTTTCTGAAAAATATTATTAAGCAACCTAATTGTGAACGAAAGACATATTTTGTACGAATAATGAAATATCTATCATTCTCTTTGTGACATTTTAAAATTGCAAAGTTGTAAAGTTGTATAGATTCGATTATACGTAAACTTTATATTAATTAGTACCCAAATTATTTCAAAAACAAAGAACGGTTTGAGACGTTTTCACAACATGAACTTGTTTACCGCCTTACTTTTACTTATTTGTATCTAACTTTTAAATTTTATTATACATATATAATTGAAAAGTGAAATTAAAAGTAAAGTTTAAAGGTTCAATGTATTGGAATATTGAACATTTTATATTACCTGGCAATTTTTTTGAAGTTATTTCATTTAAGACGTTTTGATATTGTTCTTTTTCAGCCAATGTATTGTTTGAATTTTTGTTTTTTTCACTCAAAATGGATAATAGTATGGGAGTGGTGCTTAATTGTGATAACTGAATTAAGATGTCGTCTTCATCAATTTCTGTTCCATCTTCCTGCAATGCCAGCTGTATAAGAGAAATAACAAAACAAATATTGTATAAATTTATCTACACTTATTCATTTAATTCATTTAACTCCCTTCAAACACAGCATAAACATTCGCTTCGATGGAACAAAGAAATAAACAAATTCTCCCTATAGTGATGTTCTCCTCGTAACCATCTTGGCGTATTACTAGAGCATGCCCTTTTATGTATTCTGTACCTTTCAAATTAACTCTGGTACATTGTTGGATGTCATCAGGTAAATTAATTTTCCTTATGGCCACTTTAATATCTTTCTGATATACGTCGATGTTAAAATGGCTAAGTTCGTATATTTTTAATTCAAGTCTACTATCAGCTCCTAATCGTACCAGACTTTGAAAAAGTTCATGCTTTTCACTCAGAGATTTTACAACGTTAATAAAATTAAGAAGATTTCGAATGGCCCTTTAAAAAAATCGATGTTTGCTCTCAAATCTCATGGTCCAAACTTTTATTAAAGGACCAAATTCTAAAGTTAATTTGCAGTAGTGAGAAAGATAGTGGTGTTTTGGTCGTAAATTAATGTTAAGAAATAACCGTTGCCTTATAGAAAGGTACTCGAAAATGATTCTGTTAAGATATGGCAAACATGATTTGTGAATTGTCGGTGAACACACAATTTCGACAACTTCTGTTAGTAAAAGAAAACAAAGCCATACTTCATCATGAATGGTCTTAATTTTGTCATAAATTAGTAAAGGAAAAATCCGTACAAATGTCCAGATTTGACAAGCTCCGCCAATAATCCGTTTACTTGTAGCTGATAATGTACAAGGCTTATCTTTCCGATCTTCTGTTGAGTAATGGAATTTATCAATCAGAGTATTTAATTCAAGTAATGTAAACCATTTCTTTTTAATAAAATAATCAATATATAATTTTAAATCAAAGGCTACAACGCCTTCGAATAAATCATGTCCAATACAAGGAGGCAATCCTGGCGCGCATACATGAAAGTATTGCAATTCATTAAAAATAGAACTAAATTTGATTCCTTGATAGTCATTATTCTTATCAATTAGATTTATGGCATCATTGTATGATTCGATGGTCCTGGGAGTATATGTTTTGTATGCACCATCTTCTCGACAAAATTCGTCTCTTGTTACCAAGCAAAATCTACATAAATATTGAGAAGTACTAAAATTTTGAATAAATTCACCTAATTCGTGACTTCCAAGATTATCACCAGTAATGAAGACAAAAGAGCCTTTTATACATTTTCCATCAATTTCTATTCCTTCCTGCTCCATTTTTTCTAAATCTCTGACTATTTTATTATAAACTATTTCATGCTCAAAATCTGATTCTTTACAAAGAGCTACAAGTTTAATGGAATTAATATGACATCGCAGATAATGAGGAACATTTCCGAGACTCATGTATACGGCCTGTAATTTATGTTTTTTTTTGCAGCTCCTATTGGATTTACAATTTCGAATGAATCTTGATACAATATGATTCGTAAAGCATTTGGATTTTCTTGAAAAAATTTATTATTCTTATAAACATTTCCATCCATAAAATCTTTTAGCATATCTTCTTCACGAGGTCCTTCTTGATATTCGAGTTCGTTTCGAAGAGATTTATCTATAAAAAAACTTTTTAATGTTTTTATTATAGGTACGTAAGCAAAAGATGTTTTTTTCTGTTGATTAATTATAACTTGAACAGGACTGACATAATTAAACTTATTTTTATAAAATTTCTTTCTTTGAAAATTTGTAGCAAGTACTTTGTTAGTTGTTATTATAAGATCAGAGTTAAAAGCTTCTTTTAAAATGCTAGCTACTTGTTGCTGTGATAAGCCTTCTGTTGCAAGCCGTTCTGTCAATTTGATTTTTATAATTTCTTGCGTTTCTTCATGCATTTTACTTACTTCAGATGTTATATATTGAATAATTGTTGCAGGAAGTAAGTATTGGCATTTCAGTTTCAAATAAAACTGCGCAACATTTTCAGCAAATAGATTTGATTCAACAGCAGAGTTATATGAAACTTTGTTATCGACATCTTCCAATTCTATTGAATTAACATTTAATTCATTGTTTATTTCTAATTCCAGCTCACGACAATTATTAGGTAAAATTATTGATTCACTTGCTTTATTCAATGGCTCAAAGAATTCAAAAGATTTCATAGTATTATAGTTGTCATGACTTTCTCGAACGTTAGTCGTGTTATAACTGCAGTTTCTGTGCATTTTTGACATATGACCAGTAAAAAAAAGATACAACTGTGTATTTATTTTTGCATTGTAGATATGGGCAGATTTATTCTTTTTTTTTAATATAAAATTTTAAATGCTTCACAAGTTTAGGAAAATTATTAAATTCTTTTCTGCATATGTTAACAGTACCTGTATATTTACATCGTTTGTCAAAAGTGCAAGTTGTATCCTTGATAATAATTTTTTGATTTTTTGACCGCATAAGGCCGTGAGCACAAATTAAATGTTTTGTCAAAAACACACTTTTTTGAAAAAATTTGATGCATTTATTAAATCCACAATAATAATAACGTGTGATATTTCTATGAAATTTGTAATGATTCAAATGAGACGTCAATGATATCGTTTCAAATGTACAAAATTAACAATAAAACATTTTAACCTGTAAAACATATTAACAATTTCATGACTTATACTTGATCGAAATAGATGGATATTTTACTAATTTATTACTAAATAGTAAAAAAGTAATTGTTATGAAACTAACTCGGGTAATAAATATTACAAACTTTTTGTTTATTAATGTATCTTACCATTACAATTTGCAATAATGAAATACAACAGTTAACCTCGCATTTCAAATTTGTCGAAAGCAATATTCATATTTGCATGAAAGAACCTTCGAGAAGATTCACAGCGACTTCGACATAAATTTGAAATACGAACACAGCTATTATATTTCATTATTGTACATTTTAACCTTGCACGGAAGTTAGTAGTCAGTAAGAAATAGTAATAAACAAAAAATCCGTAATACATCTCTGCGGCGTTTATATTAGACGAAGAAGAATTAATACTCATATCGATTTAAGATCGACGAGCCTTGTGGCATACTAACCGGAAGGATTTCTGGCATATGTATTGCAAACGATTTTTCGCTTCAGCTTTTTCGACTTCCGATTTTCGCACTTTGTAGGTTATGTGATTGCCCAACGCTATCAATACGATATGTAAATATCTACAATTCAGAATTTGTTGGGCAATCACATAACCTATGAAGCGCGAAAATATGTGTATTGTCGAGGGTTACACTCAGTTACATTGTAAGTTTTCGGTGGTGTAAATTTTCGGCCGCCAGCATCACGGTGCTCTCGATGGTGGGAGGCCCGCACACACGACACTCAAGTGGCGTGTCCCTACCAACGAGACATTCTTTGTATTGGCGGCCGAAAACTTACACCACAGATGCTTGTGTGGGGAGCGTCCCAGATACGCACAGTAATAAACGGACATAGCAGGCTGAGTGAAACGGACACAGTAACAAACGGACACAGACCAAACGGACACAGTAACAAACGGACACAGACCAAATGCGCACAGAGCGAAACAGACACAGACCAAATGCACACGGACCAAATGCGCACACTGCACATGCGCACACTGCACGTGCGCACGGACCAAATGCAATCCATGTACATTGCAAGCAGAGTAAAGTCCACATAGGTTAGCGACTTGGACGGGGTGGGTGCGGGAGGGGGGCCGAAGGCTCCCCTTGCACCGCCTCGTGTGTGTGTGTGCATGCAAAGCATTCACTGCATCACATGGGTTTGCGACTTTCCGTGTATGCATTTGGTCCGTGCGCATGTGCAGTGTGCGCATTTGGTCTGTGTCCGTTTCGCACTGTGTCCGTTTCGCTGTGCGCATTTGGTCTGTGTCCGTTTGTTACTGTGTCCGTTTGTTACTGTGTCCGTTTATTACTGTGTCCGTTTGGTCTGTGTCCGTTTCACTCAGCCTGCTGTGTCCGTTTATTACTGTGCGCATCTGGAACGCTCCCTTCTCATACATTTTTAGCTCTAAAGGAATATGCCAATCAGATGCAAGAGCTCATGGAGCGGCAGTAGCAATTAAAAATAATTGGTTCTTACCTTTGGATCCAACAAATCATTTTCAATTACTACTTAGGGTGGCTTCACATGCGGCGTAATTTACGTAAATGGCGTTTTCGATCGGTGCTGGATTAGGGCTCCCGCACAAACTTTTGCATAACGCATAACATAAATGCGTAAGAAATTCGATTGGTTGAATTATTGGAATATGGTTGGTATATCCACACAAACTTGCATAAGCTCATAAGCATATGCATAAGGAATTCCATTGATCAATTTTCTTATGTAAGTTCTTGTAGACCAATCAATTTTCTTATCTATATGTTTATGCGCTTATGCAACCCAGGTAGCAAGCCCACGTCATTTTGACGTCCCAAAATGGACATATCTAATCATATGTCGTCAAAATGACCATTTTTTTACATGACCTAAAATTGACGTCATGATGACGTCATTTCGAAGTCATATTTCAGTTATGATCTGACGATTATTTTCCCAGACAGCACGCATCCAAAATCGGGACATAAAGACGTCATTAAGACGTATTTTAGACACGGTCTAAAGCGGTGTCTATACTATGGGTGCGTTCGGGGAGACACTATTAACGCTACAAACGCTAACGCTATCTGAACTGTTCGTGGAGCCAATAGCATGGTAGTGATAGCGAGTTCCGTGAACAGCTATAGCGTAGCAAACGCTGTTGGGCAGTTGATTAGCCACTGCCAGCAATATTAACAAAATGTTTATATATATATTAATAATTATTTATGTTAACTATGTTACTTAGTATATTTATTATTATTTTTCTTTATATATATATGATACTTATTTGTTTATATTTATTTTATATTCAATATTTTAATAATTATAAAATGATCATTAAACAATTAAATTTTTCAATGGAAATTGAAATTATTGAAGTTCACAAAATGAAAATTATTAAAGTTATTTACGATCTTATTAAATAAATTTTTTAATTTTTAAATAAATTAAATAATTAATAAGTCCTATATATTACTCTTTAATTAAAATGATTTTATATGTAATAAAATAAAATAATTTAAACAATTTCCTATAAATTTTTATTTTGTTCCATTTTTCTATCTTAATTCAAAATCAAATTAATTATTAATTTATATTTATTTTACATAATAATATTATATGTTTGAAGCTTATGCCTAATATAATTTTTTTATGTAAATTTATGTTCTTTTGCACTATGTCGTATACTGTCGCTCTTGAATTGCATTATTTAAACTAAAATTTTAAAATAATATATGATTACGTTATCAATTTAATTGATAATAATGATACTTAAGTCGTTTACATATTTGCAATTGGTACAGAAAAGGATTGCATTTCAAGACAAACAGTACATGCAGTCTAATGAATCAAAATATAGTATATATTATTATATACATATTTTGATAAAAAATAATATTAAACTCAAAGATCCAGTCTTGATCACCTTGATAAAAATATATTAATGAAATATTTCACAAAAACTTTTTTATTTAATCCCTTTTTATTATTTATTAAGATTTATTAAAATGCATTAAAATTCATTAAAATTTATTAAAAATTAATATTTAACATTTATTAAAATTTATAAAATTTATTTATATAATAAATAACAATGTAATAAAATAAATTTTATGAATTTTAAGAAATGTTAACAAATTTAAATGAGTATATATTAAGGAATTTTAATATATTTTAATAAATTTAATAAATTTTAATGAAACAGATCTCTCTCTCTCTCTCTCTCTCTCTCTCTCTCTCTCTCTCTCAATGAAGAGAGATTTTTAATTAAATATTTTCATTAGGACATATAAACAATTTCTTATTTTCTTCTTTCAAGATTACGCATAAATTTTCTCTAACCTTAAAAGAGAGATAGCACATGATGTTTAAACAGACAATGGTGGGGATTGAGCCAAACGCTATCCATGCACTACCTCTGAAGCAGTAGCATGGATAGCGCACGTTTATGACGTCAAACGCTACGGACAGTGACGTCATCATAATTTTGATAGCGCTATCCAGCGTCTCCGCGAACAGCGGTAGTGCTACGTAACACTAATAGTGAGCTCCCCGAACGCACCCTTTGGGTGCGTTCGGGGAGACACTATTAACGCTACAAATGCTAACGCTATCTGAACTGTTCGTGGAGCCAATAGCGCGGTAGTGATAGCGAGTTCCGTGAACAGCTATAGCGTAGCAAACACTGTTGGGCAGCCACTGCCAGCAATATTAACAAAATGTTTATATATATATTAATAATTATTTATGTTAACAATGTTACTTAGTATATTTATTATTATTTTTCTATATATATATATATATGATACTTATTTGTTTACATTTATTTTATATTCAATATTTTAATAATTATAAAATGATTATTAAACAATTAAATTTTTCAATGGAAATTGAAATTATTGAAGTTCACAAAATAAAAATTATTAAAGTTATTTACGATCTTATTAAATAAATTTTTTAATTTTTAAATAAATTAAATAATAATTAATAAGTCCTATATATTACTCTTTAATTAAAATTATTTTATATGTAATAAAATAAAATAATTTAAACAATTTCCTATAAATTTTTATTTTGTTCCATTTTTCTATCTCAATTCAAAATCAAATTAATTAATTATTAATTTATATTTATTTTACATAATATTATATGTTTAAAACTTATGCCTAATATAATTTTTTTATGTAAATTTATGTTCTTTTGCACTATGTCGTATACTGTCGCTCTTGAATTGCATTAATTATTTAAACTAAAATTTTAAAATAATATATGATTACGTTATTAATTTAATTGATAATAATGATACTTAAGTCGTTTACATATTTGCAATTGGTACAGAAAAGGATTGCATTTTAAGACAAACAGTACATACAGTGTAATGAATCAAAATAGTATATATTATTACATACATATTTTGATGAAAAATAATATTAAACTCAAAGATCCAGTCTTGATCATCTTGATAGAATAATATTAATGAAATATTTCACAGAAACTTTTTTATTTGATCCCTTTTTATTATTTATTAAGATTTATTAAAATGCATTAAAATTTATTAAAAATTAATATTTAACATTTATTAAAATTTATAAAATTTATTTATATAATAAATAACAATGTAATAAAATAAATTTTATGAATTTTAAGAAATTTTAACAAATTTAAATGAGTATATATTAAGAAATTTAAATATATTTTAATAAATTTAATAAATTTTAATGAAACAGATCTCCTCTCTCTCTCTCTCTCTCTCTCTCTCTCTCTCT
Organism: Monomorium pharaonis; assembly: GCF_013373865.1. NCBI lineage: Eukaryota > Metazoa > Arthropoda > Insecta > Hymenoptera > Formicidae > Monomorium > Monomorium pharaonis. The sequence continues at coordinate 30,513,401 of NC_050467.1, read as the reverse complement.
CTCTCTCTCTCTCTCTCTCTCTTTCTCAATGAAGAGAGATTTTTAATTAAATATTTTCATTAGGACATATAAACAATTTCTTATTTTATTCTTTCAAGATCACGCATAAATTTTCTCTAACCTTAAAAGAGAGATAGCACGTGATGTTCAAACAGACAATGGTGGGGATTGAGCCAAACGCTATCCATGCACTACCTCTGAAGCAGTAGCATGGATAGCGCGCGTTTATGACGTCAAACGTTACGGACAGTGACGTCATCATAATTTTGATAGCGCTATCCAGCGTCTCCGCGAACAGCGGTAGTGCTGCGTAGCGCTAATAGTGAGCTCCCCGAACGCACCCTATGAGATTTAAGGCGTAAGGCATAAGCATATTATATAAGCATATTATATTCAACTTTAAGAGAACTTTTTTAAGAAAACATTTAGATATCTTGGAAATGATATCAAAATGGTCAAATTAACCATTTGAACGCTTCAAAGTATTAGTGCTAAATAGATCGTAATTTCCATCAAATTATTAAGGTTAAGGAAAAAGTTAAATTTAACAATGAAATTAATAAGTAAATAAGTTAATGCTATTTATTTTAATCTGTTTTGCAAAATTTAATTGCTTTTATAAAAAATAATATAATTGCGACAGTTTATAACATATAGGTATATGTAGACACTAACAAGTATCCATATTGATGATTCAAACCGGCGTAGCAGATAGAGTACAAGGTTTGTAATCCTAAGGTCCCGGGTTCAAAACCTACCAGCGGCAAGTAAGAATAAAATAAAATAATATAATTTAAATTTAATTAATTAACAAAAATTTGTCCCAAATTTAGTACGTATGTTAATAAGAATAATAAAAAAAATGAAATTTTTATTTTGTTTTTTAATCTCTAATTGCATTTTAACGATATCCGATTTAAGAAATCTTTTAGATATTAGTTTCATGATATCTTTCTGTTCTCAAAAAACGACGCATTTGTTAACATTCTGACATTATATGTTATCTTTTAGAAGTCTCTTTATGTTATCATTTTCAGAAACAGGATATCTTTTAGAGATCTTTTTGACAACATATTGTTCACGTCATTCTATGACGTCAAAATACGGTACATTTCATGACGTCAGAAATTTGTGACATTCGACTGTCATTTTAACGTCATAAGGGCGTCATTTCGTAACGTCAAGAATAGTCAGTAAATGACCATTTTGGGACGTCAAAATGACGTGAGCTTGCTACCTGGGAAATTTGTGTGGGTATACCCTAAGACTCCATGTATGCGGTGAGTTCCGGCAAACGCATGCGGTGACCAATCAGCAACCAGGCGTAGGTCGGATTCCGGCAAGTCACGGCAAGCTTGAATTCTGATTGGTCACTGCATGCGTTCGCCGGAGCTTACCGCATACATGTGGTTTGTTCGCGTCGCCCCGACATGCTCACTCCAACGCACTTTAATAGGTTGGCGTCATCGTAATCAACGTATTGGAGTCCATTGGGGTAAATAGAAGCCATTGTCGGAGCATGTGACGTGAACAAACCCATGGAATCTTAGCATAAGAATCTACGCGTCACTTCCTGTCCATTCCTGTCGCGCGGCAAGCATTTTCGCGTCCTATGTGCAATCTGTTTCGCTTCTAAGTGAAAAAAGCCAAAAGTCTGTAATAGCCCTCGGCCCTCAGTCTACAGACTCACTTTAATCCGTGGTATTTAGTCCCTTGAGGGACGGAATTGGACTATTAAGAAGAAGAAGAAGAAGAAGAAGAAGAGAAGAGAAGAAGGAAGAGAAGAGAAGAAGAGGAGGAAGAGGAGGAAGAGGAGGAAGAGGAGGAAGAGGAGGAAGAGGAGGAAGAGAGAAGAGAGAGGATGAGGCGAAGAGAGAGGCTTCCGATCGGGAGGCTCCCAATTCCCGATTAGCCGGCGTCAGCTGGCTATCGTCTTCCGCTTCTCCTGCGGTTGCGTCGCCTCTCGTCCCTTCTCCTCGTGCTCTCTCGTCTTCCATTCTTCCCTCGTCTCACTCTCGCTGCCTTCCTGCTCTTCCGCCGTCTGTCTTCGCGTCTTCCTCTTCTTCCTGGCTCTCTCTCTTCCTCGTCTTCCTCTTCTTCCTGCTGTCCTCGTCGGCTTCTTACTCCTTCCTCTGCCTCTTCTCCTCTCTCTCGTCCTTCTCTTCTGCCCGCTTCGTCTTCGTTCATCTTCTTCTCTTCTTCCTCTGCTTCCCTCCCTCGCCTCTCTTCTTCCCTTCTTCATCTTCTCCTTTCTGCCCAGTGTCCGTAGAGAGCTCTAGAGGAAGAAGAAGAAGTGTTTCGCTTCCCGTGCTTTTTATGGCTACAGCGGGCGCTAGACCATCGCCGGTGATTTGTGTACATGAATTAACGTGCCAGAAAGATAATCAGTATATATTTGCAAGGAACTAAATACTGCAGGATCAAAACGTAAGGTTTGTAAAATTTTAATATCAGGAGAGATGTACAAAACGTAGAGTAAGCCTGGATAAGGGCCGAAGCACAAAACATAATGATTAAGACAGTCGTAGTGTGATACGCTTGTGCGTTGTCTACATCTACGACTACGACTGTCTTAATCATTACGCCATGTTTTGTGCTCCGGCCCTAAGAAAGCTGGCGTAAGGATGTAAGCAAAATAAATTACTTTCATTTAGTCTTACTCTTAAGGTCATCACTGATCATTGTGTTTAGGTCCTTACTCCTGCTTTTCTTAACACTCTGTCAATCACAGCACAAAAGGAAAGTACCTTACTCTTATTTCTGCGACGTTACTTTTTTTCGCGTCTACAACTTCGTCGTGCTCGTCACTTCCTTACTATAAGTTGAGCGCCAGGCGCGGAATCCACGCCGCACAAAAATCACAAAAGTCTTGGTACTTCGCACGACGGCCAAATGCCGGCTAGCCCGCCTCTACACAAAGTAGCAGAGGGTTCTTTCTCGGTACGCGAAATAGGAGAGGAGAGGTCTCGCGTGAATGACTAAATCGAATTCATAAATATAATAAGCGTATATTGAGAATAGATATATCGACAATTCTAGTTGACAAATGTGAGTTGGTCGTTCGACACTATATTACACGACTGTCGCATACTCGACGTGAGATTTGCACGTATCGAATATTACACTCTATAGGCTACACACAAAGTTTGACAAGATAACACGCGACTTTAGCAATAGACGGGATAGGCTTCGACGAATGGCGCGTCTTTCTCGTAGGTATCCTCTCCTACGGAAGCTCGCTTCGATAACGCGTACATGGCTCGCACTCTCGGTATGCGGCAAGTAAATCCCGGTGATAACAATCTACACACTATCCCGTCGAGAGACTTTATTTCTTATACATAAATCGACTGTCGGCTCGACATACTCCCCGAGGGAGGAGACACTAGGCGAAATAGTCATTAATCGCTACGAGACGGAGATCGACACGGGCCTGCTACGCGGTGACTCGACTCTCGGTATCCCGAATACAATTGTTTCGCCCACCAAACGCTCGGTAGGGTAATTACGTCTTCCGAAATGCCGGGCCGGCCGTCTTCGCCCTTACCGCGTGGTCGAAGTGGTGGCCTTATAGAGGTTGGCGTCGTTGAGGGCCGTGGAACCGTTCCTGTGGATGTCTCACCGAATAATGACAAACCGTGAGCGGTCGGGGGCGCCGTGGACGCCGGCAGCGGCCCGCGCATCGATCGCGCTTCGATCCGCGCACACCGATCGCTAGTCGATGGGGGGTCCTCTGCCAGTCCTATAGGGTCCCAGCGTCCGAGGGCGCCTCTGTTTGTGACGCCGCGCGATTTGAAGGCCGCGGATTGCACACCTCGACGTCCTTCGCCGTATTGGCTGTTGCTGGACCGCTGTTGATCAGGCCCCGTCCGGCTTACTCCTCGAGGCCGTGGCTGCCGCTCTGGCTAGGGCTTCCTCCACCTTGGTCGTCGGGTGTAAGGGCGCACGCTCTCTCCCCGGCGTCGTCTCAGGCTGCACCGGACTGCTGCTTTTCTCTATACAATAAAGTATAACGGCAATGTTTGTCCCCTGACTTTTCTAACGTACCTCGGTACTGTACGCAATTACTTGCCCTTCCTCGCTGTCCTCCGGCTGTCTGGGGCCCCGCCGTTTGGTCGTCTATGCTTCTTCTTAACATTCCCTCGACAGCTGCTCCATCAATTACAACTGGTAGTCATAGTACACCATTTCTCCCGCGAATCGCGACTTCCGCTTGACGAATACCTAAGTGACTTAATACTAAAAGAAATATTACTCAGGAAAGGAGAGGCCGCTCCCCCCCTCGGGGTAATGAGCGGCCCCAAATGACTTTTCCCGGTCGGGCCATTCGGCCCTTGTGACTGACGAAAAATGTCACATCACATTTCTTACTTCCATGCTTACTTCAGCTATTGTAGACTAGGCCATATTGTAGACCAGACTTTACGCCTATTCTTACTCTTTACTCTAGGCTTACTCCGCGTATTGGAGATCAACCCCAGATTATATATACATATATGCAATATTTAATTAAGATTCCAATAAGACAATTTTTTTAATAATTTATTTTTATTTGTTGTTTATGTTGACAGGACTTTTTTTGCATTTTCAAAACACGCTTAAATAACATAATACTAAATAGCGTTGGAATCTATATTTGTGCCAGAGTCAAGAGCATCCTCTAAATACTTATACTGGAAGGTATGTTAATTTTTTGTTTTCAAAGTTTATTCTATTTTAGTATACAGATTTCAATATTTATCTTCCAAGTATCTTCTAACGTTGTTGAAATGAGTCCTATTAAAAATTCAAACTTGAAAACCTCACATGGCCGGAAACCAATTCTTAAGTTGTCGTCACGTCAACGTTTACGGAGATTACATTTGTTGCGGCAGAATGACCAAAAGAATCACAATGTACATTGAATAATCCAGTGATAGATGCTGTGAATGAATCTCCTATAATTAGTGTATCTCCAGTGCCTGAACATTGTCCTCTCGATCGAATGTCTCACGTCAGCGATTGTACTGAAATTTCTTCTGTCGTCCCAATGGAAGTCGAATGTAATAGTTCCCTTTACCCGGAAAGAAACATTTTACCTGCAACAGTTCAATCTAGTGAAAATGCTTGCATCTTAGACACAGAAATAAATACTTTTCAAGAATCTCTTGCAACAGCTTTTGTACAAGGAAATCTTATAATTTTAAAGACATTGCGATCCCTACCGTGTCTTTCGTATCTTCCGAAAAATTCACGAACGTTATTAAACACTCCATGTAAAGGCCCTACTGTTTTTAAAGTTGATCCTGGAGAATATCTGCACATAGGTTTTGCTAAAGCTCTTATCAGAATTTTACAAAAAACATCACCAGACTTAATTCCAGATATAATCAAAGTAGATTGAAGTACCGATGGTGCCAGATTGAATAAGTCGGGTTATATGCAAATTTGGCCGATTCAATGTTCTATTGCTAACATCACTAATTCAAAACCCGAAGTTGTAGGTATCTATAAAGGACGACAGAAACCATTTAACATTAATATTTTTCTTGAACAATTTATCGATGATGTTCTTAAAATTATCAACAGTGGTGGTATTTTATTTCTTTAAAAAAAAAAAAAAACCTGTAGAATTACGAGCTTGCACGTTCTTGGATATTAAATTATTTTGGACATACTTCCAATAATCCATGTTCCAAATGTCAAATTATTGGTACTCGATGCGAGGGCCAAATGGTTTTCATGGGCATAAATCATCGCTTACGAACAGATGATGAATACAGTAAACTAGACGATGAAGATCATCACAAGGAACCGAGTCCTCTAAATTGTTTACCAATGGGTATGGTTTCGCAAGTGCCCTTTGAGTATATGCACTTGATTTGTTTAGGTATTGTCAAAAAATTATTGAATGCATGGGTTACTGGAAATTATGGAAAAAAAATAAAATTATCTGGCCGAAATCAAGATATTATTTCAAAAAGACTTTGTTATATTGCACGGTATTGCCCGCGAGAATTCGCAAGAAAGCCAAGATCACTGGCTAAATATAAATATTATAAAGCTACTGAAGGTCGACAATTTCTTTTGTATACTGCATCAATCACTTTACAAGGTCACTTTACAGTCACTTGTTTTGGAAAAACAAGGATATATGCATTTCTTACTTCTTCATGCGGCGATCCGTGCATTGTGTCACTCGCCGACTTTGCAAACATTGTTGGTTTTTGCAAAGCTTGCTCTTGATAAGTTTGTTGAAAAATGTCCTCAATTTTACAAACACACTTTTCTCTCGTACAACGTTCATGGATTGTTACATTTACCAACAGATGTTGAACGCCTAGGTCCTCTGGACTTCTTTTCAGTTTTCCCGTACGAAAATAATATATCGTTCTTCAGAAAATATTATAGAAAACCTCATCGTCCCCTGCAACAATTTTTCTATAGGGAATGTGAAAGAGAAAACCGAGAGAAATTAAATCCTTTATTTGATACGGATAATATTAAACTTTTTGGAAGACACAACAAAGGTCCTTTATCTTTGGAATTTCCAATGCATGGTTCTCAATATAAGAAATTGAAAACTAGGGGCATCTTGATAAATATTGATACATTAAGCGATAGATGTTGTATTCTTCGCGATTCCTCAGTGTGCATTATATACAATATTTTTGAAAATAATAATTTATATTACTTAATAGTAAAAAAATTTGAAGATTTTTATGATGTCGGTATTCCTTCTTTATTGTTAGGTGTTTTTAAATGTTCAGTTTTACTGTAACAATTCCAATGTTGTATCTGTTAATGAAATAAAGAAAAAATATTACTTGATGCCATGCTGGACAATTGGCAATGATGAAGGTTCAGATTCTGGTATTATTGAGGCCGATGAGCTTATTGCAGGGAAATACATTGTTTCGATTTTTTTATAATTACAATGTTTATCATGTTTTTGTGTTTTATATTGAATTTCATTGGGCGCACTAGTGCGCGTTGGTGCACATTAAAATCGCTAATCTAACCCTAATCTGTAAAAGTGACGTATCACTTATCTTTATGTTGATTTGTGCAATGTACGACGGTTTTAATGTGCACCAGTGCGCACTAGTGCGTCCAATCAAATTTGCTATTAGTTTCTACAGTTCATTCTTACAGAATAGTTTTTGATATGTGCATTTTTTTTAGTGATATTTGTAATATGCAAATCTGTAAATAAATTATAAGTAGCATTATTATATTTTTATGTGTTTCTCTGCCTGTGTAGAAAAATATATGTTTGAATAAACAGTATACTTATTTTGAATATAAATTATAACATTTTTAATATTTCAGATTTGTTTATATTTTTGTCTGGATAGAAAGAATGCAGAATAAAATGAATCGAAAGTCACGACGACCGCTTAGCGATAATTTAGTACGGAATAAACTTCGACAACAATCAAAACGGTAAATATACTTGTTTCTTCTAAATATCATTTCTTAAATGTACAATGATTCGTTCCACATTAGCCTAATAAAGTAAACCTAAAAGATGCTCACCCTAGAATCATGTCAAAGACAACAGATAATAAATTACGCGAGCTTTTTTCGTATATCATGTGGAGTCAAGTTTATTAACACAACAATTATTAAAAACGTAGTCTTGTAAAATCGTGAAAAATTTTTTATTCATAAAATTTTTTGCCTCTTTATATAATATTCACAGCAAACACAGTAATATTATATATATTACATCTCATGTACATAATATTAAAAGTATCACGAGGTAACGCGTTATGTAGCGAGTAATATACATGTGTGAGTAATATGCGTGTAACATACATGTACGTATAAAGCTTTCAGTATGAGTTTAATTATATTGGTATGGTTATGTGCTTCGATAATACTGCTGATACTAAAAAATCTATAAGTTAAACATAAATAAATAAAAAAATTAATAATAAATAAACATTACTTATTATGTATTTAAAATGTACATGTAATTAGTATCGACAAATTTGAGAATTCAACACCGAGCCGCAGGTGTGGAGGGGAAGAAGAATAAAAGGCAAGAATTATATTTGGGGGCTTACTGAGTCTGCAATATCGTTTTTGTCTTTAGATCTTCCCCTCCACAGCCATGGTTCGGTATCGAATCCTCAAATCTGGCAGCATGGCATGTAATTCAAAGTCCACACATCTTATATATGTTTAAAACATATATATTACATCACTATATTAGTACATTTACATATTATAAATATAATATTTAAAGCATTCTGTTACATATCTTAAATAGATCAGAAATATAATTTTGTTGCTGATATTCTGTAATACATGTAATGTACATGTACGTTACACGGTATATAACGCGTTACCTTGTGATACTTGATATTATGTATATGAGATATATATGTTACATTACTGTGTTTGGTGAAAAGATTGTCTGGATAGGCCCTAAAACTTTAAGGCCATATTATAACACACAAATGCTATGGCACATACAAAATTTAGGCAGTAAAACTTAAGACGTAAGCGAATCAGCCAACCACATTCAAAAACGTAAGACATAACGTAAGTGGTAGCAAATCCAAACTGTTGATTTCCTTATTGCTTACGTCTTACTATTTACGTTTTTCTATGTGCCACCATCTTAACCGTGAACGTAAACGTAATTATAAGAAAACCAGTAACTAATGTCCACAATATTTCAACAAATATGGTATCCTTTCATTATTCACCGAGTGTTTAACAAGGATAAAATGATACATGGAGGCACTCAGGTCGGTATTCATAGTCGAATCTTATTTTAAGATCCGTCTCAAGTAATGTCTTAAGATGCTAATATGGCTCTGATTAGTTGATGGCATCTTAAGACTGTACTTAAGATGATCTTAAATATAAGAATTGACTATGAATACTAGCCTCGGTGATGTTTTCGAACGCAGTCTTAGGTTGAGAACATTGGAAGGTGCCGAAGTTCGAAGGACACGGTCGAGTGCGGACGTGTGTATAGTACTAATTTTTTCAAAACTGCGGTTGTTGATGCAACACTTTATTTTTACTCAAACTAATAGCACCTTGTCCGTATGAGCTTGGTAATCAGAGTTAAAAATCAAAGACGAAATTCCATAATATAGTAATTTCCTAATCTTGTTTTCAATTAGTAAAATTATTTTGATATTATTTAATATTCATTTAATATTACTTAATATTTCAATATTCTGCACTATAATATAATACAATCGCAACTTGTCGGCTAGTATCGCATATGCGAGACATTACGTATCTCTTGGAAAAATAAAGAATTAACATGATTAGCGCAGCCTAAATTGCATCATCGACTGTTCTAGAGTGTTAAAGTGTAAATTATACTACTTATTTACAGCACAAGTTGATTGTATCATCGTGCCAGCATATGCAATTTTTAGTAATCTAGCGAAGGTTGGTTTCATCGGAATCATTTGGAGTACGTTGGAGTGAGTACGAAATGTGCATGCGGCGCAAACGAACTGTAGATTTCGTCGTAACAAATTTTATTAATCTCACAAATGTCATTTTTTAACATTTTGTAACATTTTGAAAATTGCCAAGTTTCAAATAATTAAATCTGTGAGGAGAGCATCTCTACTTTAATATTATATGTTTTTTCTCAATTCTTTTATTTAGTAAAAATATTAATATTTTATGTTTTAACAAAAATTAACAAAAGTTTCTGTCTCAATTACTGTTCCTCTCCAGAGGCGATGACAATATTAATGTACCCACGATTAGAGTGCCTGTTTGCATTTGCCTTGCTCATTTAACGTTGTTTCAATAAATAACATTTGCAATAGATAGAACCGACTTAATAAATATATATCGAAAATTATCATTTTGTTTTAAAGAGGGATTAATCATATTTTTACGTATTATTAATTTGACAGTTGTTATAGCTGTGAAAGCTTTTATTTTGTTTTTGGTTATGCATTATTCATCGTTTTCAGATATACGGTTATTATTATCGAAGCAAAAGAAGAATTTCCGATATATTTTACAAATTACTTCTATTGATTGTAAATGTTGTTTTATTAAATTTCCATTCTAATATATTTCGCAAGAAATATATAGTTGTACATATATCCCTAACTAATGTAATTTGTTCACGGTTTGAGTATGCTCTGTTTAAAAGCGTCTTGCAAACTTTAAGAGGACGCAATAAAGTTTATTCGGTATATATTAAAATGAAAATTTTATATTTTTTATTTATTAAAATACAGTAAACATTTTTCGAAAGGTGCATATTACAATTTTGAGGAACTAATTCGACTAATCTTATTGAAAACCTTAAGACTTATATACAAATATGTATATACATCCCTAACTCGTCCTGACCATAGGCGATTAAGGCTGCATTCCGATATTCACTGCCAGTACTGAAAATCTATAGTTTACGTCACGTACACTGTAGAATTTCAGTATTGGCAGTGAATATCGGAACGCACTCTAAGGTGACCATTACAACTTGTACCCGTCCTCCCCTCGGTCACTCCGTCCTCTTACTCCCCTCAACTCTTCTGCACTTCGTCATCTTGCGCCGACCATATCTCCTCTCCATTTATTTCTTCCCTTCCTCTCCACCTTCCTTCTCCGTTTAACTATTCCTTTTATGACTAAATCCGCATCTTCTCATCAATCCCGGCGACTCTCCCTCTCTTCTCTTTAATCCTTTCCTTGGGTTTAATTTTATATTATATCCGTAATAACTTAACTAAATTTTTTAAAAAGTCTTCCTACTTAATTGTTCACATTTTTTAAATAACTTCTTTAAATACAAAGGCACACTAAGACTGGTTGCACACTAGCACGATTTCTGTCGCGCGTAACGCGCGATATCCAATGAACGTACAGAGATAAGCAGAAAGGCGGTCGCTCATTGGACATCGCGCGTCGCGCGCGACGTAAATCGCGCTAGTGTGCAGCCAGCCTAATTAAGGACATTTATTTACCTTATTATTTACTGAAAAAGCTCCATGACTATGTATTGTCTTTTTCGTGTTTTTTTAATTAAAATCGGCTGTTTTTAATTATTCACCTACTTATTTTCTTATTGTTACATGTACTTAAATTCCAATCAAATTGTGTTTAATAAACAAGCACGCCGGAAGCAAACGAGATCAGAATCAATTAAAGATGGAAGAAAATTTTAATGATTTCAAAATAATTCTTGGCAAAATATAAAATAATTGATGACAATTTTGGTAGAGACGGACTTTCGTAACAAACATAATGAAACACAAATATAAGATTACACACATATAAGATTATACAACATTAAAAAATTATTTAAGTTAGTAGATTACAATTGTTCATACAATAAATTCAACGGTTAGTCACATTAATAACCATGCATTTCATACAGTGAGCTTTATGCAATAGAATTATAATGGTAAGATTTACAAATGAATAAGTAGTATTATTTTTGAATAATAAGCATAATGAAAATTATGGAACAATACAAAGATTTAAATTTTTACATCAACAATTTTTAATAAAAACGTCAATGTTCTTTGTCGCACATAAAGCCGGGATAAAATGAAAATAATATCACATCAACAGTATTTCAAGAGAATTGACGCATATGCAAAGAAAGTTATAGAATCTTTGAATAATAAATGTTTAACATTTATGTAAAATGTCTCTCATCAATTGAATGAATGCAGAAAGTAATGCATAAAAAAGTAATGCATCTGATAGTAACGACGGCATGAGAACGTAACTGAATAATTGCTGGATAGAACAGCTGAACGGAAACCTCTGAGTTGAGTTCTGTCCTGTCGGTTAGCCGTCGTGCTAGTACCGAAGCAGGATAAAATCGCTCTGAAGAACTCAACTGAAATCACTCCACAGAGGTTCCGTGTACCTGGAGCTCGATCTCCTTCTCTCTCTCTCTCAGTAGGCCGTAGAATTTGGGGTCGAATATGTCCTTCTCTCTCACTCTTTCTCTCGGTAGGCCGTAGTATGGTATCAAGTACGTCTCTCTCTCTCTCTCTCTCTCTCTCTCTCTCTCTCTCTCTCTCTCTCTCTCTCTCTCTCCTCTCTCTCTCCTCTCCCTCTCCCTCTCCCTCTCCCTCTCCCTCTCCCTCTCCCTCTCCCTCTCCCTCTCCCTCTCCCTCTCCCTCTCCCTCTCCCTCTCCCTCTCCCTCTCCCTCTCCCTCTCCCTCTCCCTCTCCCTCTCCCTCTCCCTCTCCCTCTCCCTCTCCCTCTCCCTCTCCCTCTCCCTCTCCCTCTCCCTCTCCCTCTCCCTCTCCCTCTCTCTCTCTCTCTCTCTCTCTCTCTCTCTCTCACTCTTTCTGCTCGCCGTGGCGATTGCAGGAATTGAATACGAACTCTATCTTTCTGCAAGCCGTAGGGTCTGCAGGAACTGAATAAGCAGTGTACTTGGCCGATAATACGTCTCTGCTTAGAAGTGCAACAGATTTGCACGAGATACGTAGCAGGTAACGAAAGCCTTTTACAATACGTATGTATTGTAATCTCAATGAGCGTCTTACTCCAACGCTCGTCTCAGAAAGAATGAATGAAAATCTGACTGTCTGTTTGTAGCGTCGTCAAGAGAAATTGGGTCAAACAACGCAAGATCAGACGTGAGTCGCGTCGAGGAGTCGGTCAACGTCCTCGGTATTCATCATGTACGATTGTACACAACTACATGGAAACTATCTTATGCATATGCGTCCTTTAAATTTCTAAACAAATTGCATTTTATTTAAACACTAATTTTTTGCACTTCTTCACTTTCAATTGTGTTTTGCAATTTCATTGTTGTTTGCAATTTATCAGAAGTCAAAGTATAATACATTATAAATACATGCTTGCATGTTTGCTATTAAAAATAAATAATTGTTTGTATAATTAAATAAAGATAACACAAGATTTATTTACAGCTTAGGTCATCTGTCTCGTGAGATCAAACAACCTCAAAAATATATTACAACTTCATCGTCAGATGTAGACAAAAGTCGAAATTGTGATCTTGACCAAACTATCGACATCGAAAATGACATTAATGACGTAAGAAATGGATTGAACATTAACAAAGAATACGAAGCTGATAATCTCCAGACCCAATATACTCCTTCCTTGATTAACAATTCAGTTCATTTGATAAATCCGCTAGCGGAACAGTTTATAGTCCGGTAAATGTCACTGGACCTTCTGAACAGTATTCAGTACCTCAGCTAACATATACTGAATTGTTTCCGCAAAGGTCTACGTCAGGTTGTAATGTAAATATAATTGAAAATAATTATACTTTTCGTCATTTCATTTTAAGTCCACATGTGCATAGAAACTTTATTTTTTAAGAACATTCTTTTTCAAATTCAGCATTTTTACCTTTCCCACGAAAAGAGACATATCCTCATGAGGTCACATCGACAATAATATCTTCACAGGCAGGTCCAACAATATATGGACAACAAAGTTCTTCTCAAAGTGCGACTACTGTTAATCAACACGAAAATCCTACTCAATCAATACCTACACGGATTCATTCACATAATTTTGTAAACAATGGGTCACAAGATAAAGAAATAAGGTACATAGTCATTAGTGCATAGACACATATGCGAAGCATGAAATTATATTTGTATTACGTCTTTTGATGTTAGTAATATACATATATTTAAAAAATTTTATATTAGGCATCTGCGTGAAAAGTTAAGCGATATTGTCTCCAAGGATGAGTTTCAGTAAGTTGATTCTTTTTAAAAAAAATTTTCTATCAGCTTTTATATGTTACATATCCTATGTAAACTTGGTAGGGAAATGGAATGAATCATTGAAGCGCAATGTACAAGGGAATTCCCGAGGTTATTTGAAGACGATTTTTTTCTCAACAAAAATGTCGAAGCACTAATAATTTTCGAGCAATAAGTGATTGAAAATGAAGGGCTTTTTGCAAACTAAACGTTGTGGAATTAAAATTAACAAAACTACATTCTTCAGTGAATTTTAGTTAGAATTTGATTTAAGAATTTTAATTTATGGTTTAGTTACAAAGATATATGACGGCAAAAAATGGGAGCTTACAAAAATGACCTCAATATTTTTGTTGGGGAAAAATTGTTTCCAAATGTCAGGAATCTCCCTATGTACTTCATGTGCAACATTTTTTAACACCCTGTATATGTTATTATTTTCGTCACAAATTTTTAGTAATAGTTACTTAATAAGTGGATGGATGGATGTATGGAGAAAAAGAGGGTCATCTGTTGAAAGCTGTTTTTTATTTATTATTATTTATTTAAACTATTTAAAACAATTTATCCCGAATTCTTTCACCAAATCTCTACAAATCTAATACCAACCGTCCTTCAATTAGGCTCCGATAAATTAAATCATAAATATATTAAGAAATGTCTATGCAAGCTAACACTGGATATTCGCGTGTATAATATTTCGCAATAATTTCTTTTCAGGGATTGGATAAGGGAAAATCTTATTGATGCTTGTTAGCATTAAAAATTATTAAATTGCCTGGACTAGCTTAAAGAGTTTCAAATTTTTTATTATTTTTAATCAAGTTTTAATTATTTATTTATTATTACATTTAACATTGATTACCAAATAAAGTAATTCTAAATTCTAATGACTTACTATATAACATTACAAGAAAGTAACAAAAAAGTAAAATAATTGTTACGAAAGGTGATATTGTTTATACCAAATCGTATAAAATTGTATAAAATTATGACACTGATTTTTGCAGAATTATAAACAATAAGCTGGATAAGTTATTAAATAAACGAATAAATATTATGCCTCTAAAGCCACCTTCATTTCCTTTAAAATCAGTACAAGAAGTAACAGACTTTGATAATATTTCGCAGGAAGAGTACGAAAATGCTGTAAGTTCTTCAAAAACTTTAATAAATAATATTGAAATGAATATGAGTAGTAATTAAATAAACATATGAACTCGTAGGAAAAAATTACGTAAAAATTATTGCAAAAAAAATTATTAGAAACTATTAAAATTAATAATTGCATAATTTTTGCATAATTTTTTCTACGAGAAATTACTATTAGAAATATAAATTTATATTGTTCTATTGCAGGTCCAGTATCTATATTTTGTAGGTGGCTTCACTTTACATGAGGCAATAAAATATTGCATGAAAGAAGTAATGACTGATGATGTCATTCGATATTATTCGGCGTGGGGGGAGCGGGGAAATCTTCCATTGCTTAATACTAGATTAATAAAAGTAATATATAGTAGGTTATTTCAACTTATTGAATATATTACAAGTGTATACTGCGGGAGGCGAGAGAATATCTGCGCTAATAAAGTTGAGAAAGCGTTATTCAGAACCGTATTGGCAAGCTGAACGGCACGGCGGTAAAGTGATAAGGAGGGGGGAGAGAGCTTTCCAGGCGGAGACCTGCAACCAAACGGACGAGTTTTTGTCCGATTCCTTAATATTTTCTCGCAATCCGGAGTATAGTATATTAAATTGTGCTAGACAAATAAATAGCGACTTTTTACTTACTTTACTATTTCTGAGATAATTACTCGATAAGATTAAAATTATTCACTCTGTACACACGCCTATATGCACGGACACACGTACATACACACACATACACTTTTTTTTTAATTGTTCTGTACACAATATTTGAAAGTAGTTATTTTGTCTGAAATGTAGAAATATGTGATTATAAATAATACATAGAACAATTATTTTATTCAAAACGTTATGAATCAATGTGTTATCTGTTTGATTTATAGATGCTATATGTATGAATTCGCATTTTCCAAAACCACTGACAAAGTGAGACAATTGTGAGACATGAATTTTTCCGAGAGGTGGCGGAAGCGGTACGGTTTAGAAAACAACGAAACCGAAATATGGGAAAAAGGATAAATATATACAGGAAAGAGGACGACGTCAGCGATTACAATTAGAAGCGGAAAATAATTTACTTGGTGTAGTGCAGAATGAAAATAACGTGGATGATGCGGATAATAGCGCTCACGCCTAAGATTTTTCTATTATTATGGATATATATATGTTTCACATTTGCAAAATTCTTATAAATTTTGATATATCGGGAAATATTAATGCTCCCTCCTGCACATATACATATATGTATATCAGAAGTAGATATGATCGACCAACACAATTTTTTAATTTTTATAATTTTAATTTTACAGAAATAAATTAAAAATTCTTTTAGTTTATATCGATTTGTGATGTACATTGTTATCTACACATATATATATATATATATAATATATATATAGTATAACAAAGTTTAAATAAATGATTTGCTATTATGATATGTTTGTTTATACATTTATTTAAAATTTACATATACAAAAATAAAAAAATTATATATTTAACATATTTGGGATATTTTAAAACGACACCAACAATATGTTTAAAGATTAAAAGATTGATAATTTAAACTAAACTTTTTTGAAACGATAACTAATGTCGGGAAATGTCACATTTTTCGCAAAATGGCAATTACTGCAGCATATTAGAAGCATTTTTGAAACATTTTAGCTTTCAAATCTATTTCACATCAAATGCTGATATAATTTTATTACTTTTATACAAAGAAACACGACATTTCTGGACATAAGTTATCGTATGAAAAATACTAAGTTTATTATTCCCTATTCTTAAACGTTGATGTCCCAGCAAACACGGAACATAACAGCAACATTGCGGTAATATTATAAAATTGCCGCAATGTTGCAGCGTTCTATATTTGCTGGGGTTATTTCAAAATATTTACGATGCGCGCGCAGCAGCAGTTCAAGCGAGTACAGCACATTTTGTTGGCATATTATCAGCATATGAGCATTCATTATTTGACACATGTTGCCGTCATGTTGTTATTAACATGCTGTTGGTTGCGGATGGTATACCGATGATAACAAGTTGCCGTCAATTTGCTGTCAATACGCTGTTAATCACGGATGGCAAATTGACAACACGAATTGTCATCAAGTTGCTGTCACAAATCACTTTTTTGCGAGTAGCAAATTGATGCTGACATGTTGCAATCAATTTGCCGTTGTTAGAATTAGAATTTACGTGAGTTCAGTTCGACAGACATAATGCTGACGCACCTTGTTCTAAGTTTGTCAAAATTAGTTGCTTCAACGATTGTCGGCGATTTGACAGCAAACTCGCTACATTTGGCTATCTGGGTAGTAATAGTAATAAACAATAAATAAATAACGATAATAAAATAAATATAAATAAGAATAATAACATAAACAATAAATAAATAACAATAATAACAAAAACAATAAATAAGCAATAATAATAAATTATATAAAAAATACACATATAAAAAATAAGCACATACTAGCCTTTTCCCTGTAATTTTTTCTATTTTATATTATTATATTACTTTTCTTACAGAGTGTCTGGTTTATAAAAAATCAGAAAGGTGAATCACAAGGAAGAGGAAAAATTCTTACGAGATATTACGCAACGCGAAGAAAACTAATAAAAGCTGGTTTGTTATGTATGAAGAGTACTGATGAGGCTATACCTCCTATGCTTGAAAATGCTAAGTTCTATTTAATATTTAGATAGCTTCAATTATTTTAAGTAAACTAAATTTTTGATACTTATATTTATCATTGCTTATTTGTATAGATGAGCTAAGTGACGATGACATCGTTAAGTATGAAGAATATTTATTATGGCTGAAAAATAATTCTAGACCGTGGCAAAAAGTCACGGAATATTGGGCTTGGACTTCCCAGAAACGGGTTAAAGACCTTATAGCTAACAAACAATCTTGCTGTGAGTATATGGACCAATTTCCAGCTCTCTCTTGTCCATTAGGTTATTTCATAAAGGTGAGTTTCATAAAAATGAGGACTTTGGCTTAAAGATCTATGCCTGGAATTGTATTCGAATATCTACATTTATAGCTCTTTTGCTTCTTGTCGTAAAATCTGACGAAAAAATGTAAAAAATTTTAACGTTTTCGGATAATATTGTACATACGGAACTTGAAGCCGTAGCTCTCACTTACTTGTTATTGTTGGACGTTTCTACATAATGAAATAAACATTTCTTTTTTTATGTTAGTCCCAAAATATTTTTCATGTTATAAATTTAAAAAAAAAATATGTTAAAGATAAATATGTCTTACTTCAAGCTGGAACAAGATTTTAATAAATTATATCCAGAACACAATTTAAAACTCTATGTTGCCTGGCCAAAATTATCCGATTTTGTAATTAACAGAGTAAATTCTACAATTAAAAAACGTTTGGATGATGTCGTAACACCTGGTAAGATTTTAATGTCTAATTTTGCAATGATTTGCATTATTGCGATTATATTACACAATTTATTTTTCGTATTAATATTTGTATTCATATTACTATAGATGGTACTAAAGTTGCAATTTTATTTTTGATGCCTTATTTGTTTCCTGTGCTCACAATAAAAAAAGGGAAATCAAAAAATTGGAGACCTTCTAGAGAGGAATCCGAAGAAGCATTTCTTTTAGGTAATGTAAAGGTAATTATACAATCAAAGAAGAATTATGTCTGCCATTACGAACGACAAATGTAACAAGTGTACAAAATGATTTGTTTAAAGATGTTCTGGTTATACAGTCTCTATTAAAAGTTAAATTGAGAAATTGAAAATGTGTAAAAATTAATACTGTAAATAAACTATATCTATATGTGAAAATTGTGTGAATACCAAACACATTTATATATTTTACAGACAATTGCTGAGTTGGAAGTAACATTAAAAGAGCGTACAAAAAAGTTACAATTATTTGGTTTGACTTCACAGCTGTAATAATTGGTCCCACTCTTGATGAGATTCATCAGTGCTTCGTTGTAATTAATAAGTATAGGTATGAGGTAGAAACACCGTTGAAAGGCGTGGATTTAGTATTTAAGTTATGTAATGCTTTACACGTTCAATATCCTCCCGAAGTAAGACAACTTTTCATGTTTCTGCAAAGAGCAATATATAATATTGAAACTGTATGGGATAAGCAAAAAAATTCTCAGCTCACTACAAGTGTTCTTGCTATAATTCAAGAATATAAATCATTATAAAATTGTAGCAAAAGTATTTCGATTGCATCATGCCTACATGCTTCTTATGTAAACAGAGAGAAAAATCTGTCAATGGTCTATTAATGCATTTTGACTTTAAACATCATGCTACTTTATTTACATTTTTTAAATGTGGTGAAGATGGGTGTTATCGAAAATGGTCATCGCGAAATTCACTTCGAAAACATTTACTTGGACGTGATCATAATTTCCCTGCTTGGTCTACTCCAGACCATAATACTCGTAAGCGTCGTATTAAATGTAATAACACAAATGACTAACCAATGTGTTGACCAAGATGAAACTAATAATTCTGAAGCATTAGAAATAACTAGTCATATTGATGTGCCCGTAATAACTGTTTCTGAATTCGAATCTGTTGTGAAAAATCACAGTGACGCTTTTGTTGCAAAATTATATAATAAGTCCTCAATTCCACGAAATCATATTCAATGCATTATTGACGATATTTCTGGACTTCTCACGAGTGGTCATATTTCCATCTTAAAAGAACTAGTTATCTCACGTTTAAGTGCATCACTTGTTTCTGACAATGACACAATCCAAGATATCACGTCAATGTTTGATTGCTTAGAAAATCCATTCAAGTACCTTCCAAATGAATATCAACGCATTGCTTATTTTAAATCTTCGGGTAATTATATAGCTCCTAGAAAATACTGTATAGGAACAAAACGGGTACGTAAAGATACTGGAACGTTTATCACTGAAAAAGTAGAAAATGTTTATGGTTATTTTATACCTTTTAGAGAGGTATTACAAAAGTTTTTCGAACTGCCTGATGCCTTCACGACTACAATGCATTATATTAATTTACTAAAAAATTCGCGTACAGATAACGTAAAGAACTTTATTCAGTCCAAGCTTTGGTATCAAAAGACAAGAAATTTTGACAGTGAGGCTATTGTTTTACCACTTTTTGTGTACTATGACAATTGGGAAGTAAATAATCCATTAGGATCTCATAGTGCCACTCTTGGTAGAATATATTGTTACGTATCTTGTTTGCCACCGAAATATATATCTCGTTTGACGAATATATTTTTAGTTCTCTTGTTTGATTCTCAGAACCGTAAAGAATTTGGCAATAAACAAATATTTACATCTTTGGTTGAGGAATTAAATTTTTTAGAAAAAAATTGAATAACAATTACTGTAAACGGTAAATCCCATAAAATATATTTTGCATTAAGCTTATTATTTGGTGATAATTTAGGCATTCACGTTATGTGCGGATCTACTCAAAGTTTTCGCGCAAACTATTCATGCAGATTTTGCAAATTACATCGCACTGTTAATGAAAGTGCCTGTGTTGAAGTTGAAGCAGATTTTAGAACACGTACGTCTTATGAAACTGATTTAGCTTTATAGAACAGTTCACTTACTGGAATCAAAGAAAAATGCATATTTAATGAAGTAAATTCATTTCATGTGAGTGATAATTTTTTTGTTGATATCATGCATGATATATTAGAGGGTATTGCTCATTACGACATGATTCCGATAATCAACCATTTCATTGAAATTGGCGATTTTAACTTGTCACATCTCAACCACAGTGTGCAAATGTTTGAATATGGTCTTGGTATACAAAACAAACCACCTTATATTGCTGATGATTTTGCAACAAAAACTAAACTAAAAATGACAGCTTCGGAAATGTTGACGTTCTGTAGACTTTTCGGCGTGATTATTGGACATTGTGTAAAATTATATAATGATCCATTTTGGAAATTATATTATATATGTATTTGCTGTTAAAAGAAATAATTGAATTTGTGCATAGTAGATTAGTGTCAAAAGATTCGGCTTCTGCATTTCAAGTATTACTTTCGGAACATCACAATCAGTACATGAAATGTACGAACAAATGTTTAAAACCAAAACATCATCACCTTATTCACTACGCGCGTGTCATGATGCAATCTGGGCCACTTGTATTGTTATCTGTTATGAGACTTGAAGCGTTTCATAAAAATCTTAAAAAAATAACTAATGTCGTAATGTCAAGAAAGAATATTGCGTTTTCCATTGCTACTCGACATCAGTTTGCGTTTTGTTATAAACTTATGGCCAAGGAAAGTAATATACCAACTATCGAAATAGGATCAAGAAATATGATTAATATTACTAAACATGAACGTTTTAATGTTATCGCACCACTCTTGCCGAATGAGATACTTCGTAATTCAAACTCCTTTTTTATTAACTCGGTTAATTATAAAGGTACTCGTTATCAATCCAGGATGGTATTAGTTTGTGGAATGGATGAAAGCTCTTGCCCTATTTTTGGAGAAATTCAACACATTATTCTTTATTCTGATATTATATTTTTTATTTGTTCTTTTCTTCTAAATATAAGACTTAATAGTAATATTGGTGGTTTTGAAATAAAACAAAGTACAAAATAGTTTTTCATTAAACATGAAAACTTATTGGACCCTTTTCCTTTATTTGTTTATACTATGACAACTGGTGAGCGATATATAATTTTGCATCATCCTGTATGATCCTATATTCTTTAGTTAATTTCGTACTTTTCTGAGTTTTGTTAAGGAGTGCAAAAATTGCCTCTTTTTTATATATACATGTTATGATAAGATATAAATTACAAAAAATTTTCAAATTGAGATAAGTATTGGTTTAAGAAATATGGGGGGTTAAAATATTTCAAGTTTATTTAAAGTGTTGTGATGCGCGATATGATTATATATTTGCAATGTATATGCGAAAGTGTTTTTTATGTTTGAATATTAATTGTATAATTAATTACAATAATTTTATGCAAACCAGAATGTTATGTTGCGAAGCGCGATATGATTATAATATAATTACAAATTTTTATGATAAGAAAATTATAATATTTATGATATAACTTCAGTTATATAAATATATATATGCAATGTATGTAAAATATTTTATAAATTAAAATAAAATATTTTTACTTGCACATTATGCTTTTATTTTTTAATCGTATTTTTTTCCAGCCTATTTAAGTAACAAAATACATGTATTTAGCAGACAATTATAGCTGCCATTGATATTATTTTAGATGCCATTGATACTATTTTAACTGTGGTAGACATTTCAAATTGACAATGTTATTACAGCTATCGTATGTACGTTTGTCAATACAGCTAAACTATTAACTACGGTACCTAAATTTATATCTTTGACAGCTAAATCATGTTTTTATTACAATTAATCGTTGTAATGCGTGCTACTATAGCTCTTCTCTGTAGTATACTGTATCTATATACTGTATCTAAAACTTTGTCAGCCACAGTCATAAGCCTTATAGCTAATTAAAATAGTTCTCACAGCTAAAACTTTAACTGTCCATATAATACGACTAAAGTTTAGTTACCAGAGCTATTTTTTAGCTGTAGGAGCTAATTTTTTTTCCGTGCACACGGAAAAAAAGGATTAGCAGTGGGAGCTGAAATATAGCTGTGACAGTTAAAATGTGTCCTTATTCTAGGGACAGCTAATGCAGTTGCTGTCCAAGCTAAAATTATTCGCTACTTACACTTAGCTATCATAGCAACATATTATTGCTACTAAAGACAAATGTCGCTTAGCTGAATTAGCAACTTAATCCCTAGCTACTTTTTTTTGCTACAGAACTAAATAATCTCCATTATGAGTGCTAAGATTCTTAGCTACGAATGCACAATCTTAAATGATATTGCCAAGTAATTTTTGTTGTCTTAACTATTAATTTTACTAAAGTTAACAATTCTTTACTAGCTCTAGGATCTCACAGCCAGAGCTGTGCTGTATATAGACGATGTCCCAAGGGAAGTTGAAATTAATCAACTGTTATTTTCGAATATGCAGTTATTGAAAAAACAAAAATTGCATTGAAAAGAGGAAAGTATGCAGTTTTTAATGGGTATAAATAAAACTTAGCAAAATGTTTGTAGACCAATTTAATATTTAAAAAAAAATATATATACTAATAATCAAATAAGCTAATACATTAGCTTATTAACTTAATTGATTATCGTTATACAAACATTGTTAAGTTTTATTTATACCTATTAAAAATTTCCTTTTTTCTTTTCAACGTAATTTTTGTATTTTCTATAAGTGCATTCTAAAATGACAGCTGATTAGTTTCAGCAACTTTTATCAAATAAAAAATTATTGCAACTAATTGTAAGATATAGACTTTACACACGATTATCTCTCCTGATCATCATATCCATATATTAAACAAAACACGCTTTAAATGCAGGAAAATAGAAAATAAAAACATCATATATTACTAATATATAAATATATTTAATATTGTTTATATATTGTTATATATTTAATAAATTATATATTTAATATTAATAAATATATTTAATATTGATATATAAACGTATTTCATATATAATTCTGTAGTACATTTTAAAAACACTTGTTTTAAAACAAAATGTAAGTCAAGTTCGTTATTTCCAAATAATATTCATTTGAAGTGGTCAAGAGGAACGAAAGTGGCCACTTTAAACAAATATTGTTTAACCCTTTGCGGCACGGTGGTCGATATATCGACCACCTATCTTGAAGTCATTTCTTTAATTTTTCGGACACCAAATACTGTATTTTATTACTTTTTCTTGTAATTTTACTTTAGTAAGAGTCTTAGTAATATTTGGTAAGGTATAATTTTCCTTTATTATTAGTTAATTTTGTTATATAAATAAATAAAGTGAAAAAAAGTGTGTTTTTTACAAAAAATGTATGTCAGAAAGAAGGAAGAATCATGAAGCTGTGAAAATCAGTATACAGAGGTTTTTTGGGTCGCTGATTACGAATCCGCTATCAGATTTCGACGATTCTTTTTCAAAATGGCGATCCAATATGACGATTTACGATTTTGAGTGTTTTTTATAAAAATTGGTATACGGGGATTTTTCAGAACGCTGATTACGAATCCACCATCAGATTTCGACGATTTTTTTTTATGGCGAATCCAATATGGCGATTTTGAGTATTTTTTATCGGTTTTTTATGGAAATATACAGGGATTTTTTAAAATGCTAATTACGAATATAAAAATTGATTTGCTGTGCTAACTGTAATAAAAAAAGTAAATTGTGGGAAAAAAAATTGTAAAATACAAAAATACAAAAAAAAAAGAAAATGGAGACAATGACCGCCACGTCCACGTTCGTGTCTCTGAAGTAAACTAAGTGCGGTTTCTTTTATGAAAAAATTTTATGTTCTATGTACCATTGTCGAAAAAATGAAAAAATATATAATCTCAAAAAAACATTTTTTATCACTCATTATTTGAAATTTTCCATATTTAAATTTCAAAAATCTGATCTACACATAATCAACCTAAAAAAGCTAGTTCTGTACATCTGTTCTTGTAAAAAAAAAGTAAGAAAGTCCGAAATTTTTCAACATTCCGACCCTAAAAAATTCAATATATCAATTTCCATAAAAAACCTATAAAAATACTCAAAATCGTAAATTGCCATATTGGATTCACCATTTTAAAGAAGAATCGTTGAAATCTGATGGTGAATTCGTAATCAGTATTTTGAAAAATCCCTGTATACCTATTTCCATAAAAAAACCGATAAAAAATACTCAAAATCATGACTTGCCATATGAAATCCGCAATTTTGAAAAAGAATCGTTAAAATCTGATGGCAGATTCGTAATCAGCGACCCTAAAAACCTTTCTACACCAATTTTAATAAAAATCCGATTAATAGAAAAATGTATGCCGCAAAGGGTTAACACGTTTTATTATTTTTGAAGATGTAACTACCAAAAAAATTAACAATAGACAATTTTATGTAGTTAAAAATTTTTTTTCAGCACTAAGGTTTCAAAAAACTCTTGAGTTCTCAAACACACTTAGAGGGCAGAATCAATATTTTTTTAACATCCTTTATAGAAAATTTGTCAAAACAATATATTGTTCTCCATTTGCCATTTTGTACACATGAAGTGGCTGATAATCAGTAAGTTCACTGGCTTTGATGCAAAACCACTTATTATTTTTTTCATTATTCTCTGCTTCATACCCTTTAACATGGAGATTGAGTCCTATATTAATCATAGGTGAACATACAAACAAAGGTTCACTTTCATGTAAATGAGTTTTATGAGTGCAAAACATAAGTCTCCAAAAATGTCTACCCCAACAATAAGAACAAATCCAAGCTTGAATCTAATACTATTCCATTCTATCCATTTTACGCATAAATGTTTACAACTTATTTTAAAAGAATCAGAAAGTGAGGACTTGAAAAATGAATATTGAGGAAGTTCGGAAAGATCTACAATGTCTCCTGGACCAGTTATAAGACAAGAAAGAATACTGGATTGTAATATAAATCTGTTACACAAAGCAAGTTGAAATTTTGTGGCAAGAGACAAAAGAAGATTTTTCCTTGACAGTGATACAGTAGTATATGCTTTTAATCGTTTATGCATGGCTTCAAAACGCATGCAACATACATTTGCAAATGGCCCCAAATAATTGAAAATCATAGAGTAATGCAAAAGAAAATGATGTTTAGGTTTTAATCGTTCTCCAGTAATTCTAAGATATAATTCATTATGCTCTTTTATCATAACTTGTAGAACATTACCAATATCAGATGGAAGTTTTTTTGCTTGAACAATATTGAAAATATCATGTAATAAAAGATACAATTCCCAGAATTCATCATTTTCTTCGATTATATCACCGACAAAAATTCCAAACAAACGCACAAATAGAGCCATTTCACTTGCTGTCATTTTTAATTCATTTTTGTTTAATATTTCAGGAATTATGCAAGGTGGTTTGTTCGAATCATAAAAGCCATAATCAAACATATACATTCTGCAATTAAGCGTTTCTAAAAATAAATGATCTAATTGAAAAAAATGTTTGAGAATAGCGATCATTGAATAATGCCCTATTCCTTCCAAGCAATCATGCATACTGTCAATGAAAGGCATTTTGGTAATATCCACTGAAGGTATAGTATTAAAAATACATTTCTCTTTGATCTCGGTCAACTTTGGATTTTCTAGGGCTAAGTCATTATAGTAATTGTCTGAGCTTCTTAATAGAGTTGGCTCTTCTATGCATTGCGTTTCAGTTAAAAATTTAGATGCTTTACAAAATCGACACATGAAATTAGCAGAAAAGCTTTCAACAAATCCGCACATTGAATGAATACCAAGATTGTCCCCAATGAAAAGACCAGTAGCAAAATACATTCTTTTTTCTTCTTCTGTTGTACTTATAACTATTCCTTCTAATTCTAAGTATATAAGTTCGTTAACTAAAGGAGCAAATGTTTTCTTGTTACCATGCCGTTTTCCGTCATCAGCATAAAACAACAGAGCAACAAAAATATTCTCAAGTTTGGATTGGCAATCTGGAGATAGACAAGGTATTGTTATATACACTGCACCTATCTTTTCAAAATGCGGTTTCAAAAAAAGGATTATTGGGTTCCCAATCATCGTAATAAACAAAAAGTGGGAATACAATATCAGATTTCTTAAAATGTTTAGTGATTACATTTCTCCATCTTTCACATTGTACAAAGTTATAAATTGTTTATGATTGAATTTTCTTGATATATTGTAACATATTATTAAAAGCATCTGGAAGTTCAAAGAATTTCGTTAGAACGTGTCGAAGTGAAATGCACTGTCCCGTTACTTGTTTCATTTGTGGTTTTACACCTTCTTTCATTTTTATTTTTTCCATCCGAAAATCAATACGATAACTTTCAGAAGGAATGTACGCACCTATAGACTGAAAATGCATTATACGCTTGTACTTTGTGGATAAATGATTAAATGGATTGCTCAAAGATTCAAACATTTTTGTAATGCTGCTAATAATTTCGACTTCGGCATAACAATTGTTGAGTGTATTTATTACTTTTTGTTTCAAAATTGTGAGAAAATTTCCACCGAGAAAACGAGAAAAATCTTCGATTACTGAATCAACCTGGTTAGGTGGAAGACCTGGTTTTGCATTTTACAAACAAGAATATTAGCATGTTTTTCCAATAAATCATGAAAATTAGGAGGTGAAATATTAAATAATTCTGTCTGGCCGACTGTATGAGAAGCGTCTGTATGAGAAGCTTCAGTCACATTGTAAAAATGACGATCAGGATCTATCTGTCTATGTTCATTGCATTCGTCGAAGCGATTAGGTACAGCATGCTTATTTCGCAAATGTTTTCGAAATGAATTCCATACGTTAAATGAGCGATTGCAGCCCTCAATAATACAATAAAAGTAGGTAGAAGTTGGATAAACGCAGGGAGCACACGTTATGTGCTTGGGGTATGGCGAACCTCCGTACCCGAGCCTCTTAGGAATAAAGATAAATGAAGTTTCTGTTTATTAGTGATTAAGAAAATGCCCGTCTTTATAGGTTGGAGTGTTAGGGCTCCGGAGCTAACTGGGGATCCCCCTGCCGTCGAATAACTAATGTTATACCAGGGGGAGGGGGGTCCCTTAGGCGACATAGGGTTAAGACATGGGAGTGAGTTTTAGTGGGTAAATCATGCGGGTGGTATTTTTTGCAATGCACCTGCATGGAATCCCACACTATCCGGGTGTACGGGCACTCGGATGTCTTAGTCCCCCTGGGGGGATAACCCCTTGGGATTGTCCCCGCCATGAGGACTTTCTATGAAGATTTCTCACTTCCAGCGCAAAAAAAAAGGTAGAAGTTCGATGCATTATAAAGAAATGAGTCTGAATAGCACCAATACTTGCAAAAAAGTTTTTACATATATGACACGTTACTAGAATCATTTTGAAAAATTAGCAATACCGTTTAACCATTTATTTAGCAATATCTTATTCTAGGTATCTTATTCTACAAATTATTAAACTTTAGAGAAATATTGTAAGTAAAGTAAGTAAAGTCAATTTCTTTACTTTATAATTTTCAAGTATATAAAACACAGAACTTACCGAAAAAAACAATAGTGCAGAAAAAATATTTTTGTACACGCATTAAGTATATCTTAGCGAAAAAGTGTATAATATATATACGTATACATATATAAGTATATATATATATATATATCTTAGAACAGTGCTCGGAATTAGTTGCACATTTCGCCTCGATTCCTGAGGCACCGCCTGCTATGCCCCCACTACCGCTGTAGGCTCGACGGCCGAGCCGCCGAACGCGCGCGTGGCCTTGTGTCTCAGGAGCGTTCTACGATAGATATGCCTGGTCCATTCGTGTGATTAAAAAATTTTCTTGCGCTGTGAATAATTTTTTTATTTTTACAGACAATTAAAGTTATTAATATTATTTTTACGTTTATAAACATATTTGTATATACATATAATGAGCATAATATAACACAATGTAATAATTGCAATTTTGTCAATAGCTTTCCACATCACCCAGGAGGAAAAATATTATTAATAAATATTATTAATTAATTGTCTGTAAAAATAAAAAAATTATTTACAGCGCAAGAGAATTTTTTAATCACGCGAATGGACCAGGCATATCTATCGTAGAACGCTCCTGAGACACAAGGCCACGCGCGCGATCGGCGGCTCGGCCGTCGAGCCTACAGCGGTAGTGGGAGCATAGCAGGCGGTGCCTCAGGAATCGAGGCGAAATGTGCAACTAATTCCGAGCACTGTCTTAGAAGATTAATAAAAAATTAAGTTATATATATATATGTATACTATATACAAATAAATATTTATAAAAAATGAGGTATAAACGTATATATTAACTAACAATAGTTATTAGTTTTTTATTTATACAAAAATTTGCTGTCATTATAAAAAATTATCTCGTTATCTCAAATTCAAATAATATTTAATATTTTGTTAAATTAGATAAAAAGATCGATTTCTGATAGATCGAATCTTTAAAAGTCGATTTTTTGGCGAATCGATTTTCAAGTATCCGATCTAAATCAATCCAAAAAATTGATCCATTTGACAAGATCGCCCATCCCTAATACATACATACTTACATATGCATACGTGCGTATACACCCGCACATATACATAGGATTCAAAATTATCCTTTGGGATCATGCCATAATGCCATAATCTCACAGTCACGGCGTATATTCTTTTTCGATTTTGATGGCACCGATTGAATTACCTCGCTCATACGGCCAATACAAGTGCTATTAGTTCGAGTAAGAATAAAGGCATGTTGCATCGGCACCGCCGTTTTGATATAAAATGACACAGGACAGAACACGTCCGCACTCGATCACAATAGGCTATCAATTGTATGGCACGTATTTTTTTTACCTCTCAAATTGGAAGGTAAAAGAATATGCGCCATGATTGTAAGATCGCGGAATAATCCCGAACGGAAATTTTGCAAACATATTAGGTTAAAGAAGTAAGCACGGAAAATCGCAGACAGTATTTACAAGAAAAGTGTACTTACCTCTGAATCTATCAATGACAGGTTGGGATACATTCCAACGTTTTAATAATTTATGGACTTCTTCGTCCATCCTGATGCGTTAAATACAAAATAAACCACTCGCGGAATGAATTGTGCGCGTATATGCGTCTAAGTTTTCGTTTCGCTCGACTAGCGATTGACGAAGCTTCGAGAGGGTCATGCGTACTTCTTTCTCCGACTGTTTCGGAGAGATAAACAATATAGAAAAAAGAGAAAGGAGAAGAAGGAGAGAGAGATAGGAAAAGAAAGAGCAAGGAGCATGTTTACTGCAGAAGAAAATTGCACAGGAGAAAGAGGGACAGAGAGCGAGAGCTCTCACGCTTTACACGCGAAGCTAACACATGAACCTTGACAGACCTTGACGATGAAACGATCACGGAATTGACGGAATCTTTTTGGTCACACACAAAATAAACGGTCTGTGTATACACACATGCACGCGCACACGCACTGATTCTCACTATAATAGTTCTACACGTGAGACTCGTGAGTCTCCCGCTATCGTCGTTGTCCCGGCTAATACGGCATCAATAGTAACGTCGCATAAACATTTACGAATCAAATGTTCGCGCGCGTAACTATAAACTTAGTTATGTGTGCCTTAGCACACTTATGTTGTAGCTTGTAAAGCATATCCCATAATGTTTGGGCATGATAAGAAATTTAGCTACGGCTGCCACTTTTTTAGCTGCATGTGCTAATATACGCTTTTAATTCAGCTAATAAACTTTTACATCACAGTTAACATCGTTTTGCTGTCATAGACAAAGTTTAGCTATGATACTAAGGCAGTAGCTGTCAGAGCTAACCTGAATTCAGCTATTGAAATTTAGCTACTGTTATGAAGTCATTTTTTTCCGTGTATGTAGAAAAAGCCAAATGCATTATTCCTGAAGAGTACGAATTCGATAGCAAACGCAGTTGCAAACGAAAGCTTCAACTTGATAAATCGAAAGAAAATGAAGTCATCATGATCGGACGAAATAAGTTCAGAGTGGAAACTTTCTATGTGATATTAGATCGCGTCAGATCTGAATTGGAGAAGCGACATTCAGCGTGCCAAAATGTCTTCAAACGCTTCGATTTTATTAGAAATCTCGTTAGTAGGTATGTACCACTATGGGGAGACGCCTGTGACGTCACTGGCGCCGTCCCCCACCTTTCTACGACGGCTCCAGTGTCACAGGCGGCTACCCATAGTGGTACAAATGCTACATTTATGAAATCTGCTACATTTTATGAAATATCTCTCTCTCTCTCTCTCTCTCTCTTTTTTTAAATACTTTATTGGTACAAATTTTTTGATAAATACTTATTTATTTATTTATTTATTTATTTTAATAACAAAAAAGCACATCCTTAACATAAAGCTTAAAGAGAGGTTTTTAAGAAATAAAAAATTTTTTAAATAATCAAATAATATATTTATTTATTTATTGATTACATGTTACATTTTACGACATATTTTTTTCTGCTGCAGAAGTAATACAAAATACTATCTTAAATATTTATTGGTTACATAGTTGTGGTTAATATAAGATATATTATTATTTTCGCGAATAACAACTTTGTGTTTGTGACGCACAACCTGAATGAGACATACCACGACCTATAAATTGATTTTTATTTGAAATATAAGATTGTTGGTGTGTCATATACGTGTTATAATAATTGCGAACTATTTTATCATTTCGTGATAAATCGTTCGAAAAGATATCACGAAATCGATGCATACCAAAACCAGTACACATAAGATGCACAAACATAACACAAAATTGTCCACACACGTCAGAGGTATTACTTTGAAATTGTTGAGGGTTGTAGAATAAGATTTTGCAGTTTCTTCTAAGCCGTTTGAGATGCTGAGGGATGATGGGTGGTAATCCGTAGCTGTCGAAATAGTGGCCAACGCCGTCTCTTCCGACGTACATAGCGATCCAGTGTGTTCCGGGTTTTGTGTGATCATCGGTATTAGCAATAATTCCTGCAGGTTTACTCCAAACAGTTGGTATTTCATCCGCCGCGTAAACACCGGCGGTGTCACAAGGAATATTTTGTAAAGCTGCTCGCAGTTGCAAACTATTCATAACCACCAAGAGTTATGTGGAGAATTATTTTCTTCTTCTTCTACTGCTTCTTCTTCTTTAGTATTTTGATGCTTATCACGATTATACCATGTCATAGAAGATGATGGGGCGGGTGGCGATAATGGTGACGATGATGTAGAATCCAAAAGACCATAATCTTTAAGCCATTTTCTGATACGTAACGCATTATTTAAAGCACATGTATATTCCCTATTATTTGTTTTACTTTTTATGTTATGAATGAGACAAGTTTGCTCTAACTGTGGTAAACGATGAAATGATGGACATTCTTGCTCTTCTTCTAAATTTATAATGTTTCTGCTAGTAATACGTTGGATAAATGCTGATTTATCAGCGCCTCTAGTGAATATTCGGTTGGTAAGTTGTGTAACAGCTCTCAAATGTCGACATAAGTTTTTATATGGTGTATCTCCTTCAAACCACTCAATACCATGAAAATTTTTACTGAGCCAATTGTTTTGAGATTTTGAACGGGTAGACAGTTCAGTAAAAGAATACGGCTGTGCAATGATCCAATGAGCGCAATGGGCGGTGTTTACAGAGACAACAGCAACTTCTTTTGGAAAAAAAGATTCTTCAGTATCCTTGAAGCCTTGTATATCGATAACGATGTCCATATTGTATAATTATAACAGCAAGAAAAGAGAGAGAATTACTGATAGCTGTAGTAGTGTATATGACCAAGAACTAACGAAGACTGACGGTGCAATATATATAAGATCTTTACTGCTGTGTCTGTTCCTGTAGTGCTTGTCCCCATAGTACCGCAGTTTCAGACTGTTTCTGTAATACTTATCTTCATCTCTCTCTCTCTCTCTCTCTCTCTCTCCTCCTCTCTCTCTCTCACTCTCTACTCGTCTCTCTCTCTCTCTCTCTCTCTCTCTCTCC